>NC_079223.1:11576244-11853744 GCF_029633865.1 Lampris incognitus
ATTCAGAACTGGTCAAGTTATTCTTGGTAGAAAAAAAAAAAAGATCTGCAGTTAAGTCCAGTTTAAAATAGACCAGTGTTTTCCTCTGTGGAAGTTTTCTTCTCCATCGTCCACAGTCCCTGAGAAGAAAAAAACAACAAAAAATGCTCCTATGGTTGGTTTGTGTATCACTACCTGTTTTTCTGTCAGTGGCTGTATATACCGGTGTGTTAGTATTTGTGTGTGTGTTTCACCGTGTGCGTGCACAGAGGGAGGGAAGAAAAAGAGGGGGTTTTAAGTTAATATTTTGAATGCAGCATGTGCCGAGGTGCCTTTCTGCATGCACGTGCGTGTGTCAGAATTTGTATGCATGTGTGTGTGTGTGTGTGTGTTTCTGTGTCCGTATTTGTGTGTCTTCTGCATGCAGGTTTCAGCTGTCCTCGTAAACCGTTGTCATTGTAAAGTGCTGTCCCCCCCCTGCTGAGATCATGGTCGCTGGGCTGTTGTCTGTCTCCTCAAGAGGCTTTGCCATGAACACTGGGATTACCAGCAGCACCGGGACCCCCTCTCTCCGCCAGCAATGCCGGCGCTCTGTGGCTCTGATATTGTCTCTACTCGTCCCGTCTCTCCCCCTTGTGCACTTTCAGCGGCGCGGCGAAGTCAAAAGAGTCGCAAAGTCAGAGACGCTCCTGTGGTGTTTCGGACGCACTCCGGAGATTTGCTCTCGTGTCCCCCCCTTCCTCTTCCTTCCCCTTCCTCTGTTCAAGTAAAGGCACTTGCTGTGTGGAGGTGATGCTCCCCAGACCACAGCTGCAGAGAAAGAGGGAGAGAGCGAGAAAGAGAGAGAGAGGAGAGACTGAACACTTATCCAGGGGGTGGGGAAAGGCGGGGGATGGAAGACGAGCCAGTCTTTAGCAGCTCAGCTGAATGCACAACTTCTCTCTCTCTCTCTCTCTCTCCCTCTCCCTCTCTCTCTCTCTCTCTCTCTCTCTCTCTCTCTCTCTCTCTCTCTCTCTCTCTCTCTCTCTCTCTCTCTCTCTCTCTCTCTCTCTCCTCTGTCTCCTCTCACATCCCTCTCCTCTCTTGTCATTGTGACGAACTGATATCCTATTTTCTCTTTCTCCCAGAGAACCATGCCTCCCTCGTGCTGTTTTTTCTTCATTTCTTTATCAGGTGCAAAGAGGTTATCTTGAAAGCCAAAAAAAAAAAGGGGGGGGGAGGGAAGACGCTCCCTCCCCAGTTAGAAAAGGAGGGAGGACCGACTTCCCAACAGGCTGAATGTCTGCAGTCCGGAGAGGGAAAGGGGGGTGGGGGGTGAGGTGTGCAGCGTCTCCTGACAAAGAGCCTCTCTATTGATCTCCTGACAGAGCAGTGAATCAGGAGACAGAGACGGGGCCAAAGACCAGGAGAGATGGGGAGGGACAGGTTGCGGGGGTGGGAGGGTAGAAAGAGAGCGACAGAAAAAAGAAAGAGAGAGAAATAGGAGTTAGGTGGGCAGTTTGACATGCAGACAGCAGAAGAAGACAGCGGATGATGTGTGGGGTGGGATTAAACGCCACGGTTTTCTCCTTTAAAGATTTAATAACACTGTTGAGTAAAACAGAACATTTTTTTGCAGCCGTACACTGACAAGGTGAGAAGACATTGCTGCTTCCAGTTTGGTCTTTACCAGCACTACCCGCTTCCTTTATCCAGCCAGGCCAATTAGCGATAATCTGTTGTAAGCTGTTTTTCCATCGCTATCGTCCCATTTACTGCTCGGTTCATGAATAAGTATTTTGGTGCGGTGAAAGAACTTGTTATCCAAATAAAACAACTACACTTTTCCTCCAGTTGTGTAATTACAGCTAATTGGAGTCATTTTCCATGGATCTGAGAATTTTGCCGTTGACAAATGGATTGGGTATTGAGGTAGCACCTGGGAATCAGCCACCGCAGGATGACAGCAGCTATCGTAGGCGTTTATGACATCTTATCATGCGATTGTCATTGTAGCATATGGACGCTCATGCCTGAGAAATGGAAGGCAAGTGAATTGGAGCCCGTTTGCCCTTTCACAACACTGCTTTCTTACCGACTATCTCCTCCAGCTTTATCGACCATAATTGACCCCGGTGGAGGTGATGAATTATGTTCTCCCCATGCAACTAGTGAGACTGTGATTTCTCCCACCTTGTTTCATATTCTCTCAACCTTGCTCTTGGTAGCCGTAGCCCAGGGGTCCCCAATAGGCGGCCCGCGGGCCACGTCCGGCCCGTGACGGGTTGATTTATGGTCCGCGAGAATTTTTGGAGAAATGCCAGAAGGAATATTTTTTTTAATTTTCCTACCAAAAAAAAAAAAAAACCTTTTAATTTTTTTTTTGAAAATAAAAAATTGTTTCTTCGTTCTGGTATTTCTACACATTTTGTTTGGGAACACTATTCCAAACATAATTTCAGCAATCAATCCAACAAGAAATGCTACCTTGTAACTATCAATTCCACCCCGCATTTCCCCTTGTGGGCTAGTCCAGCCCCCCCTCACTTGCGCGTCACATGACCTTAAAAGCATTACTGAAAATACTCCAGTTATGGTGGGCGAGAATCGAGACAGACGCATAAGACCAAATAAGTAAGTTCCCAATTGCAATGGCTACAAAGAAACGCAAAGTTGACACCGAAAATAGACTGTTTAATGAAGACTGGACGGATCAGTTTTGCTTCATTCTACCTGAACATATTGTAACCAGTTATGTTCTTGCCCGGTGCGGGATTCGATACGGGTGTACTGCACCACAAGGCGACGCCACTAACCGCTCGGCTAAAGGGTCAGACCCGTTAGCTAGGGGCTAACGTGTCTTATTAGTAGTTTACACTAACAATGCTAAGCCAACTTGCTTGATCTGTTCGCAAACGGTAGCGGTCAGCAAAGTTGCCAACATCAAACGCCAGTTCGAAACAAAACACAGCAGCTTCAAAGAGAGATTTCCACCGAAATCAGATACCAGAAAGCAGAAACTAGCTAGCTTCAACTCTGCGTATGTGCACTCTGTTAAAGTTATTCATAAAACGGCTGCTGCTCAAGAAAATGCTACCGCAGCGTCTCTCCGTGTATCATGGCGTCCCGCAAAGAGACGCAGAGCTTTTGAAGACTTGTGCTGTGGACATGCTGGAGGAAGCGCTCAGTCACGACGAAAAAAACCAAAAAAATCTGTGACAGAGTCAATCAAACAAGTCCCGCTGTCTGATAATAGCGCAACAAGAAGGACAGAAGTGTTAGCCGAGGCCTGCTTCTCATCCCTCCTTGCCGATCTCAAAGAGGCAGAGTCCACGCCACGAGCCGTGGACGGGTCCCGTGGTGGAACTGACGTTGAACAGCTTTCTGTTTCTGTGCGTTTTTTTTGACGAGAAGTCTTTTCGAGAGGAGTTGCTATGTTTGATCCCATTACATGGGCACACTACAGGTGAAATTATTTTGACAGAACTAACCCAGTTTTTTGAAAAGAACGATTTGGACATGAGCAAAGGTATAGGAATTGTAACGGACGGAGCTCCGGTCACGATTGGTTCTCAGAAGGGTCTGGTAAGCAGGCTGGCTGCCGTTAACCCAGCGCTCCTGTCATTCCCCTGGATCATTCACAAGTCCGGTTTGTGTGCAAAATTGTGTGGGACAATGAAAGAAACCATGGAGACTGTGATGCGGCTCGTAAACTTTATTCGCGAGAACTCCAGTCTGCAACACAGACTTCTCAGGGCTCTACTGGATGAACGGTCAGCAGCACACAAGGACTTGCTGTTGCACAATGATGTACGTTGGCTAAGCAAGGGCCGGGTACTCGAGAGAGTGTGCGAACTGCAAGACGAAATACTCGTCTTTTTAGGCATCCTGAAAAGCCAGGAGGCACAAACATTTCTTGACGTTTTGAATGACAGCAGTGCTATGGTAAAGGTGCATTTTCTGTGCGATGTCACATCCCACCTCAGCCAGCTCAATTTGCAAATGCAGGGCAGGAATCGCACTGTTGCTGACCTGTACGAGGCCGTTGAAGCTTTCCGCCTCAAACTGAACATTTTTGAGAGAGACCTCTGCATGGGAGAATGCTCCACTTTCCTCGCCTCCAGCAGCACTGCGAGAAGAACCACACACAGGCTGCGCCACAGGTGCATGCATTCATGACGCGACTGATCGAGAATTTCAAGGAACGCTTTGACAATTTCAAACTCTCAAGCGGAATCCTGATGTTTCCCGCCAACCCTTTGCTGTGAAACCAGACGGACGGTGGACTACCGAGGCTAAAAGGCTGCTTCCATCGCTGCAGGAAGCATCTCTCCAGTTAGAAGTCGTGGAACTTTCAAATTCGGATTTACTGAAAGAACAGCATAAGACTGTCAAGCCTGCCGAATTCTGGATCAGTGTGCCCGAAAAATTCAGATTCGCAAGAGCCATTGCATGGTTCTTGCTCACATTGTTTCCATCCACTTACATCTGCGAATCATTGTTTTCAATGATGAATACGATCAAAAGCCAAGAAAGAAATCGGCTGACCAACGAACATCTTGACCAGTGCCTTCGCATAGCAACAACGGAGTACGAGCCCAGCTTCAGGACCATGGCCGCTTCCCGACGCTGTCATTTCTCCCACTGAGCGGTGAGTCTACAGCAGTGGACAACAGTTTAATCCGGAGGGCAAATTCTCATGGACTCAATCGGTTATAAGTTTAGGCCAGTGATATTATGTTTTTTTCAGACAATAACTTTATAAAACGTTTATTAAAAACTTATGTTTATTAACATTTCTTCGTTGTTAGTTTATTTTCATTAAATATAATAAACATTGGAATCTTACGAATCATCGTTCTATTGAAAACCTACAAATTCGGCACCCGGACTAAACTTTAGGCCACTACTGCATGTGAAATAATTAATTTCTTGGTAAAAGTAAGACTAGTAATATATCGAAAAATAGATGAAAAATCTCTGTTTAAATTATAATACCTGCAACGTATCGACACCAAAACAAACTAACGAACAACATGCTGCTGGAGGTTGAGTGGCCCGTGGTTTTAAAAGTGGCCCTAAAAGTGGCCCGCTATGAAAAGTAATTGGGGACCCCTGCCGTAGCCTGTTGTTTTGTGATCTGGTGATGACATTAGCTATGTGGCTGCAAAAGAATGAAGATGGGGAGTTGGGTTTTTTTTGTTTTGTATTTTGATGGCATGGTATGGTATGACGGCATGGTATGATGGCATGTTGTCCCAGTGGTTAGAGCGACTGTTTCACCCCCCCCCCCCTTTTCTCCCCAATTGTATCTGGCCAATTACCCCACTCTTCCAAGCTGTCCCGGTTGCTACTCCACCCCCTCTGCTGATCCGGGGAGGGCTGCAGACGACCACATGCCTTCTCCGATACATGTGGTGTCGCCAGCCGCTTCTTTTCACCTCACCTAACAGTGAGGAGTTTTTGCTAGGGGGATGTAGCGCATGGGAGGAGCACACTGTTCCCCCTAGTTCCCCCTCCCCCCCCGAACAGGTGCTCCGACCGACCAGAGGAGGCGCTAGTGCAGCGACCAGGACACATACTCACATCCAGTTTCCCACCCGCAGACACGGCCAATTGTGTCTGTAGGGATGCCAACCAAGCCGGAGGCAACACAGGGATTTGAACCGTTGAGCTCTGTGTTGGTAGGTAACAGAATCAACCGCTACACAACCTGGAAACCCTACTGTTTCATTTTTAAAATGTCCCGGCTCTCATCCCCATGTCAGCAAACATAACCATTAGGAGTTTCTTTACATGGTACCCATATGAGAGACAAGTCCACTTCTGCCTGCTCAGTACTTGTAAATCAATCTGGATTACCGCCTCAGATGAATACCTGAGCCGACCATGTCAGCTAGTTGATACTTAGGATTTTCCACGGTGGGAAGTGGAAAAACAAGACCTCTAATCTTATTCCCTGAAATAAAGATAGGAAGATTAAAACAGCATCTATGTAATCCACATTTGGTATGCCTCCCATCCACATTTTATTCAGTTATTTATTATTCATACTTTCACTTACATACTTTCTATGATATAGTATGCAGGCCAAGACTGTGTTAGAAGACTTCCTTAAAAAGGGCAGTGAATCTGGGCTTGGATTTTAAATTACATTTGGTGAGTACATTCATTTAAATATCCAGAGAACTGTTTCCTCATCTGCCTTTATTCCATAATTCATAATTCATGATCATACAGGAAATCATAGATTCAGTATTGTCTCTTTTGTATGGTACGGGGAACAATGATGTATGCACTGATCTTCTGGAGTTAGTCGGCAAAGTCACAGTTCTTAGTCTTGACTAATAAGATAATACCAGTTTTCACCAGACCAACCAAATTTCCGATCCGGTAACAGAGGCATGTTTGAGACAAGATGTGACTCCCATGTCTTCTCCACCTTCTATTGCCTGCTCTCATTTGTTCATTGGCCTCCATTCAACCTCCTACAAAGGATTTTCCTTGACTCCTGAAGAGGAAAACTGCGTCATTGCTATCTCCATCCAGGCAGACCGCTATACACCAGATGTGTGAGCATTAAGTAACACGTCCTGCATGAGGCATAGCTCCGATATTCACCATCAGAGGCATTCTCTGCCAACTCCAGAAAGAGACAATGCAGCTGAAGAGCAGCTATGTTGGTTTTTGGTTTTCAAAATATTGTTTATCCGAATTAATTGAGGGGCAGTGAAAAGGCTGGTAAATCCCTGTGTTTTGAGGACAAAATGAAATTCAAATTCTGCACGTAAGATATTATCCAGTTTCAAACAAGTATTGAGCACAATTGAGCTTAAGAATTCTGAGACTGTCCCCGCGAATCAAACAGGTGCACCTTAGACTCATACTTGAGCTTAAATAATGCACAAAAAAGTATTTTATGTATTCTCTTTTATCTATCGGAAGTTCTCTCAAGTGGTACACACTGAGGTTCTATTTTCATATTTTCTTCTGAAAATTTCTTCTTCCATCTCAAAAAATGATTCTTTCTTAAAGATTCATGTTTGTAGAAATTGACTTTCAGAGGAAACTGAGCCTGCATTATCTATCTGACAAAAACTGCTGTGGTTCCTCTGTGATGTGCCAACTGTAGCACATAGCTAATGCCATGCTCCTACACAGTCTACGTGAGTGAGAGGAAATATTAATGTGCACCTAAGTGCTGCAGGGAGTGATATAATTACAAGTCTATGCACAACTGCTTTAATAGGCTGATTTGATTTCCTTTGCATTTACACTGCAGATGGCTTTGTGGAGAACCAAGGTCGATGCATGATTAATTTCAGCGAGTTATACCATATGAAATTCAAAAGAAACACCTGCTGATGACTGTCAGTATGAATTGTCAGTGTATTCAAAATGATAGAGCAATTATGCAAACCTTTGTCCTCATCATCTGTTTGCATGTGCATGGCTGTGTATTGGTGTTTGAGAGAGAAGAGGGAGAGGAAGAGAATAAGCAAAACAGAAGGAATCAAGTTTTCAATAGGCTGCCTGAACATTCAACATGTCATGATTTGCAGATGTTGGTTGTGGCAAAAGCATCGCTCTTGGACGCGAGTAGGAATTAATTGCATCGTTTTGGCAGGCTAGATTCGGTGTCAGCAAGTTGAGAAAAGATTGGGGAATTTACATCACCAAAGACAATTTGTACATGAAGCATAACAGAGGAAATAGAACACATAAATCACATTAGCTGTAACCCTGAGTCTGCCATCGATTACCCACAGGGAAAACAAATGGGGGCATTAAAGCTTCCTGGCCTTAAACGTCCCCATCAGGAGTCTAACCACCGAAAAGGAAAGATGAAGTGTCCAGGCCGAGGTGCTCCCCATGGGCCAGTAAGGTCACGACGGGCAGTCCCGTTGAAGCCATCCCCCAGGGAGACCTTCATACTGTTAAGGATAAGGGGATGTTACATCACCAGCCCTCGAAAAGGGTGAAGAAAAAAACTGTTCGTAAACAGTCATAGGGGTTTTTTGTTCACTGAGAGAGGTAACATGGGGTCATAGCGTCGACAGTTGTTGTATAAATAGCCTGAAAAAAGACATGGGTCATTTGGTATTCACCTCTGTTACCAAGGAGCAAAAGCTGACAAGTTCAGTGTCCTCTTTCAAATCACTTCTTCAGATTCTACAGGTGTGTAGCCATTAGAACAGGAACACACACACACACTCGCTGGTAGTCTATCGAGTCCGATGATGACATCCCTCCTCGTTAACTGTGACTGTAGACTCCAATTCTTGATCCACAAGTTTTATTGTGTGTTGAGCATATGAAGTCTGATTTAGTGGGGACAAGCATGGTTGTGTGTCGCCTTAGTCTATTCTGTTGTTTTTTTCTCATTCCTCTCAATTTCCAGCTGTTCTATACCTCTGTGGCTGATCTCCCTCCAGTTGGAACTGTTGATGGCAGCTTTCTCCAGTCTCAAGGGGTTTATACAACATTTCTTCAGCGATGTTTTTCGCTGGTCTTTGTATCTTCTGACCACCTGTGGACCAGCGGCCCAGATGAAGCTGTCCATACAGGACCTGACGTGGCAGGCATTCTTGAGGCATTCTGATGACATGCCCAAGCCAATGCAGTTGGTGTTCAGTAACCGGGGCTTCCATGCTATTGCAGTTTGTCCTAGCAAGAATCTCAGCATGAGGAATACGGTCACGCCACATAACCCCCATGATTCACTGCAGACATCTTATGTGGAACTGCTCCAGCAACCTTGGGTGGCAGCTGTATGTGACCCAGGCTTCACGGATGTATAGGATAGTTGTGATGCAGACAGCTTTGTAAACGGTAATTTGGTGTGCAGGTGGGGGTGTTTGTTTAGGAAGACCTTACGTTGGAGGTTGCTGAAGGCTACAAAGGCTTATTTTATGATTATTATGTATTATTATGTAGAAGGTGCGATCTGAAAGGGATTGGAGACTGCAAGGTGGTGACGAGGAGGATGTGGCTAGGCAGCATCGGATGGTGGTCTGATGACTTTGGAGACCAAGAAGAGGAAGAGAGTGAAGGCAGAGCCAAGGATCAAATGGTGGAAGTTGAAGAAGGAAGGCTGTTGTGCGGAGTTCAGGGAGGAGTTAAAACAGGCACTGGGTGGTAGTGAAGAGTTGCTGGATGGCTGGGCAACCACTGCAGAAATAGTGAGGGAGACAGCTAGGAAGGAACTTGGTGTGTCTTCAGGACTGAGGAAGGAAGACAAGGAGGTTTGGTGGTGGAATGAGGAAGTACAGCAAAGTATACAGAGGAAGAGGTTGGCAAAGAAGAAGTGGGATAGTCAGAGAGATGAAGAAAGTAGACATGAGTACAAGGAGATGAAGCGTAAAACGAAGAGAGAGGTGGCAAAGGAAAAGGCGTATGGTGAGTTGTATGAGAGGTTGGACACTAAGGAAGGAGAAAAGGACTTATACCGATTGGCTAGACAGAGGGACTGAACTGGGAAGGATGTGAAGCAGGTAAGAGCGATCAAGGATCGAGATGGAAATGTGCTGACAAGTGAGGAGAGTGTATTGAGAAGGTGGAAGGAGTACTTTGAGGGGCTGATGAATGAAGAAAATGAGAGAGAGGTTAAATGATGTGGGGATAGTGAATCAAGAAGTGCGGTGGATTAGCAAGGAGGAAATGAGGGCAGCTATGAAGATTGGAAATGCAGTTGGTTCAGATGATATACCTGTGGAGGCATGGAGGTGTTTAGGAGAGATTGTTTAACATAATCTTGGCAAGTGAGAGGATGCCGGAGGAGTGGAGCAGAAGTATACTGGTACCAATTTTCAAGAATAAGGACAATGTGCAGAACAGTAACAACTACAGAGGTATACAGTTGATCAGCCACAGCAGGAAGATATGGGAAAGAGTAATAGAAACTAGGTTAAGAGGAGAGGTGAGGATTAGCGAGCAGCAGTATGGTTTCATGCCATGAAAGAGCACCACAGATGCGATGTTTGCTTTGAGAATGTTGATTGAGAAGTATAGAGAAGGCCAGAAGGAGTTACATTGTTGGTGTCTTTGTAGATTTAGAGAAAGCATATGACAGGATGCCGAGAGAGGAGGTGTGGTATTGTATGAGGAAGTCAGGAGTTGCAGAGAAGTATGTAGGAGTGGTGCAGGATATGTATGAGGGAAGTGTGACAGTGGTGAGGTGTGCGGTTGGAATGACAGATGGGTTCAAGGTGGAGGTGGGATTACATCAAGGATTGGCTCTGAGCCCTTTCATGTTTGCAATGGTGATGGACAGGCTGACGGATGAGATCAGGCAGGAGTCTGTGTGGACTAGGGTGTTTGTGGATGACATTGTGATCTGTAGTGAGAGTAGGGTGTAGGTTGAGGAGAGCCTGGGGAGGTGGGGTATGCCCCGCAGAGAAGAGGAATGAAAGTCAGTAGGAGCAAGACAGAATACATATGCGTGAATGAGAGGGAGGATAGCGGAATGGTGCGGATGCAAGGAGTAGAGGTGATGAAGGCGTATGAGTTTAAATACTTGGGGTTCAACTGTCCAAAGTTACGGGGAGTGCAGAAGAGAGGTGAAGAAGAGAGTACAGGCAGGTGGAGTGGATGGAGAAGAGTGTCAGGAGTGATTTGCGATAGAAGGGTACCAGCAAGAGTTAAAGGGAAGGTTTACAAGATGGTTGTGAGACCAGCTATGTTATATGGTTTGGAGACAGTGGCACTGACGAAAAGACAGGAGGTGGAGCTGGAGGTGGCAGAGTTGAAGATGCTAAGATTTTCATTAGAAGTGATGAAGGACAGGATTAGGAAGGAGTATATTAGAGGGACAGCTCAGGTTGGACGGTTTGGAGACAAAGCAAGAGAGGCAAGATTGATATGGTTTGGACATGTGTGGAGGAGAGATGCTGGGTATATTTGGAGAAGGATGCTGAATATGGAGCTGCCAGAGAAGAGGAAGGCCAAAGAGGAGGTTTATGGATGTGGTGAAGGAGGACATGCAGGTGGCTGGTGTGACAGAGGAAGATGCAGAGTACAGGAAGAAATGGAAACGGATGATCTGCTGTGGCGACCTCTAACAGGAGCAGCCGAAAGTTGTAGTAGATCCAAATAATTTTTTTTACAAAGTTACTCCAACATAAAAGTTGAGGTTATTGAGGATGGTCTTTTGCAATTTAAACTAACCTGTCTAAAGTAACAGATTTGTGTTTAAAAAAGCAAGTTGTAGATTATTGCAACAGAAGCAGTGAAATGTTTGGTTAAATGCATCATAAATGCATTTTTTCATGACTGAGGTTTTTACAGCATGTGATTTCAGTTGTCATAATAAACCAGAATGAATTCCATACTACATGAAGGTCGGTGGTAAGACTGAGTGGCCCATGGAAGACCAGGCTATGTGTAATGATGGCTGAATGCTTTTGGACTCACCCCGCATCAATAAATGTATAAATAAATAAACAGATCATAAATGTAAAATTTGAGATGCGAGAAGAAACAGTTATGCAAACTAAATTCGACATTTTATACATTTCACACACCCACAAACAAAATTTACCAAAATGAAAACTTAAGACAGTAAAGATAAAGGTTGAAATGGAAAGCAGGTTGTTTATTTGTAAAAATAGAAAGACCGCCTTTGTCACATTTTCACTTGATATTTGCCAACTTGCGTTTCGTGTGCATTGTATGTAAATGAGGAGGCGTGGTCTTTGGTCTTCAAACAGGCGGGAACAGCGGCCCATTTTTTTGTATTCTACAAATACAAGAGCGCCAACTGGAACCCACCAGGCGCTTTCCACAGAACTTCATCGCCTTTGGTGCAACCGAACGAACGTTAGCAGCTTCTGAGAAAGCTGCTCGAGGCTTTTTCTTTGTGGAAATGGTTTCAGTGTTTCAGAATTTATCAATCTCTTTATATATAAGCCCATGTTTTGTTTTCTTTTTGTAACAGCCATTGATTCTGCTTGAACTTGTGTGAGAAGCCCGCTGTGTATCAATATGACTCGCACAGGAGACCTGATCTCGTAGTATGTGTCAAGCAAGTCATTTAATTTTTTATCCCATTTTGCTCAGGAACTCTTAGAAATCATCACCCAGTCCGGATTCAAGGGACTGAGATAATGGTTGAGCTTTAGAGATTAGAGAGGAGAATTTCTTTTGTTCTACCACCGCTGAGAGATAATTCTCTTCTTCGAGACCGACATGATGGAGCATGTGTGGAAGATCACAGCTGGAGCGTCGTGGCACATTGAAAGGCAGAGTTCTGCCGTGTTGCGTTTTGCAAGTGAAGGATTTGCATCTGGACAGACATTTTGACAGATCTGATCGTGATAGGTGCTTACTGCTGGTTGTTTGGTTTTTGTTGTTGTTTTGTTTTTTGTTACGCTTCCCAAGTGACTATGAGGCGTTCTGTGTTGGTTGATAAACAGATGCTCTGGGGAAGGCACCTCTTTTGAAGAACAGGAAATATCGTCTAACCCTTGTTGGAACAGTTTGTTATTGAAAGCAATAAATATCGACAGACTCCATACAACATGACTGCAGTGTCACTTTGACAACAGCCAAATAATAATTAGTGATGATGATTGCTTTATTTTGAACGTTTCAATAAGCAGAATATAACATACAGATGAGCCATTGCGTGATCAACAAATCCACGCATCAAACCCAGCGAACAAATCTCCGTATGTATGAGATTATTTGTCACATGTTGGAAAAGGAGTAGGAGGAAGTATACACTTATTTTTTCCTACCCTTTCTCACCTACTCTTAAGTTAATTCAGCTACTACACATGTCAGACTCAGCTCCCACTGTACTGTATAGTTCAAATTCAATGCACTTTGTGCTGCACAATACAAACTCAACTACTGTGAACAATAGGAGAAAAAAAAAATCAAAAACCCATGAGAGAAAGAAGAAGAAAAACACATCCTAATTTCATGTACCAGCAATAAACAGATCTCAGTGCTACGTACAACCCAAATATCCACTCGGTGTCGTAGAAAGAAAAATGTAATAAATGTTTAAAGGTAAATAAAAATAAAACTTAAGACAGTTAAAAGAACTCTTCATCGCCTCTATATCTTTTGATAATCAGTCCTGTGTACTTCTTCTTGAACTGCGTAATGTTTGTACTCTGTTTGAGTTCCATGCTCAGACTGTTCCACAATTTTACCCCACAGATTGAAATGCCTGTGCTCTTAAAAGTTGTCCATCCATCCATCCATTATCCAAACCGCTTATCCTGCACAGGGTCGTGGGGATGCTGGAGCCTATACCAGCAGTCATTGGGTGGCAGGCGGGGAGACACCCTGGACAGGCTGCCAGTCCATCACAGGGCCGACACACACATTTACACCTAGGGGCAATTTAGTACGGCCGATTCACCTGCCCTACATGTCTTTGGACTGTGGGAGGACATCGGAGCACCTGGAGGAAACCCACACAGACACGGGGAGAACATGCAAACTCTGCACAGAGGACAACCTGGGACAACCCCCCAAGGTTGGACTACCCCGGGGCTTGAACCCAGGATCTTCTTGCTGTGAGGTGACCACGCTAACCTCTGCGCCACCGTGCCGCCTGAAGTTTAATTTCCCTCTTAAATTATATTCCCCTTCTCTATCGTGAGAATTTATTTTGGTATATTACGCCGTAGTGGACTGTGGACTGTGCATGACACTGATTATCTGACTTACTGCCCTTTGAACTACGAAGGTCACACCCAGGAAACTGCAAGGTAAAAAAGCCACTCCCAATAGTACAACAGCCATCACTGCTGAACTTCTTCACTGTTGCACTGAAGTACGAACTGAAAGACTTTGAGATAGAACTTTTGAATCGCTGCTACCATAGAGCCTTTTTGGCCCTACGGGTGAATTATGGGTGAAAAGAAATCACTAGAGTATGAGCCATCATGAAATGTCTTTTTCTGCCATTTAACAGCAGCGATCTATAATCATGGTGGTGGGTTTGAGTAATGTGAGTGACTGTATTCACTTTTTGACGTGCTTTCCCTTTTCACACATACAGCTCCTGTCTGTAAGAACTACAGATAGTGTTTATTCACACATGACATGACAGTACCTTCTGTTTTGTTCCCCACTTGGGTGGGATGTCTTTTATTCCATCGTACAATATGACACCTGTAACTCTAAAATAGTGTTCTTTTATTCATTTATTCATTATTATTGAATGCTTGGTATATAACTCAACCACAGCCTATTGATCTCATCCTGTGCTCATCTTGGACTAGAAGTAACTCTTATTTCTAGGTCAGTCCATTTTCCATATACTTCTGAATATACTCTTACATTTGCTGGTTTAAAAATAAATCTTCCACCTCAGATAAATGTCTAATAGCCAAGTCGCAGATGCATTTCTTGTGGTTGGTTCACTTGCTGAAGTAAATGCAGCTTCAAGCCAGCGTTTAACAGCATTTCTCTGAACGTTATGGGCGAGAGAGAGAGAGAGTATGTGGGTGTTTGTTGTTACTATGATTATGTTTAAACAGAGTGAGCTCGTTAGTGAGAGTAAATTCACCACGGGAAATGCAATATGATGAAAAGTAATGAGGTAAGTTAATATTGATAACTGTTCAGTTGTATTCATGATTAAACAAATATTCAATTTTACAAAGTGACAGTTGCTCGTTAAAACTTTGTTCAAGTATTTGGTGGAGAGAGAATATGCTCAGACTTTGTGCAGTTGTAAATGCAAGCCCTGACCACCCACCCCCCAACCCCCTTCCAGTGCCATTATTTAACATTTTTGATATTGACACATTTGGTCCGCCATACACCATTGTTTCTTTAAAGCAAAATGTGTTGCAGCTAAATAAAACGGTTTTCCAAACGGCAGTGAGCTTTCCAAATGACACTCCCAAATTCAACGGCGTGACATACACTACATGGTCAAAAGTATGTGGAAACCCAAACATCACACCCATACCATGGGCATTAATATGGATTTGGTGCCCCCCTTTGCTGCTATAATAGCCTCGACTCTTGTAGGAAGGCTTTCTGCTAGATGTTGGAACATGGCTACAGGGATTCGCTCCCATTCAACCACAAGAGCATTAGTGAGGTTTGGTGCTGATGTTGGGGAGAAGGCCTGGCTCACAGTCATTGTTTCAGTTCATCCCAAAGGTGTTGGATGGGTTTGTGGTCAGGGCTCTGTGCAGGCCATTCAAGTTCTTCCCTACCAAACTCAGCAAACCATGTCTTTATGGACCTCGATTTGTGCACAGGCATTGTCATGCTGAAACAGGAGAGGGCCTTCAATAAACTTGGCACAAAGTAGGAAGCACACAATTCTCTAGAACGTCATCGTATGTGGTAGCATTAAGATTTACTTCACTGGAGGTAAGGGGCCTAGCCCAAACCATGAAAAACAGCCCCAGTCCATTATTCATCCTCCACCAAACTTTACAAGTTGGCACTATGCATTCGGGCAGGTAGTGTTCTGCTGGCATCTGCCAAACCCAGATTGGTCGTCAGCCTGCCAGATGGTGAAGTGTGATTCATCACCCCAGAGAATATATTTCTGCTGCTCCGGAGTCCCAGGACGTTGTGCTTTACACCACTCCAGCTGACGCTTGGCATTGAACATGGTGATCTTAGGCATGTGTGCGGCTGCTTGGCCCTAGAAACCCATTTCACGAAGCTCTTAATGTTGCTTTCAGAGGAAGTTTGGAACTCAGTGCCCTGTTGTAAGTGTTGAACTGAGGACCGACAGTTTTTATGTGCTTCAGCACTCGGCAGTCTCGTTCTGCGGTCTTTTGTGTCACTTCACAGCTGAGCCATTGTTGCTCCAAGACATTTTCACTTCACAATAACAGCTGTACTGTTGACCGGGACAGATCTAGCGGGGCAGAAATTTGACAAACTGACTTGTTGACAGATTTATGACAGAGCCACGTTGAAAGTCACTGAGCACGACCCATTTACTGCCAATGTTTGTCTATGGAGATTACATGGCTGTATGTTTAATTCTATGCACCTGTTCACAATGGGTGTGGCTGAAATAGCTGAACCCACTAATAAGTAGGGGTGTCCACATACTTTTGGCCACATAGTGTAGCTTATGATCAGTGCACTGTGAGCTCAGACATGTTCAGATTAACATCGCCAGTGTGACGGAGGGAGCATAGTATCACAATGTGTCATCAACCATGGAGTTTGCTTTGAGTTGAAACTACATCTTTTGACCTTAAGACCAAGGTAACAGAGAGAGGATGAGCTCTGTTGATCTCAGTCACAAATCCAAATCATTGCAAATTGGCGCATCCTTGTCTCTTTCTGGGTACTTCCATCTCCTTACAGGGTTTCCCTCTATGAACTGAATCAACAGTATAAAAAAAAACATAAAAAAGGAAAATATACAGTACTTGTAGTATGTTTCTTATTGCTTTAGGAAAACCTTAGTACAATTAAACCCAAAGTTGCATTTTTGTGCTGCAGATATGTCTTCTGGCCTTCTACCAGATGACTCTTGTCAATACTGGACATAATTTCAACACTGTCCAGGATAATTTAACGAAGCCTACTCATCTATCCATCCATTATCTGAACCACTTATCCTGCTCTCAGGGTCACAGGGATGCTGGAGCCTATTCCAGCAGTCATTGGGCGGCAGGTGGGGAGACACCCTGGACAGGCCGCCAGGCCATTTTCATTAAAATAATATAGTTGTGCCACCCTCTTTCAGTTGATATTTCAATTCGTAATGTAGCACCAAATATTCAAAGCTAGTCTGGTGTGAGTGTAAAGAAACCAAGAAGAAGTACATCTACACCACCCAGGTTTGCTCCCACCTTGTCCCTACTTCACAAATCAGCTCTTTCTAAGAATGGACTGTGCGGAGATGTATTGAAACTGTGTATTACATTACTATTTAAAGAAACCATGTTGGTATGGGTCTAGGATGGTAGAACAGATTTCCCCAGAGATAAATTCAACAGAAAACGTTTATTTATCCTTTTGTACATGGACACCACCATCGCTGTCCTCTACATCCACACCCCTTTATATCCTTTATACATGAACACCACCATCACTGTCCTCTACATCCACACCCCTTTATATCCTTTATACATAGATACCTCCATCACTGTCCTTGACATCCACACCCCTTTATATCCTTTATACATAAATACCTCCATCACTGTCCTTGACATCCACACCCCTTTATATCCTTTATACATAGATACCTCCGTCACTGTCCTTGACATCCACACCCCTTTATATCCTTTATACATGGACACCACCATCACTGTCCTCTACATCCACACCCCTTTATATCCTTTATACATGGACACCACCATCACTGTCCTCTACATCCCTTTATATCCTTTATACATGGACACCACCATCACTGTCCTCCACATCTACACCCCTTTATATCCTTTATACATGGACACCACCATCACTCTCCTCTACATCTATACACCCGTTTATATCCTTTCTATATCGACACCTCCATCACTGTCCTCTACATCCACAACCTTTTATATCCTTTATACATGGACACCACTATCACTGTCCTCCACATCTATACACCTCTTTGTATCGTTTATACATGGACACCACCATCACTGTCCTCCACATCTACACCCCTTTATATCCTTTATACATGGACACCACCATCACTGTCCTCCACATCTACACCCCTTTATATCCTTTATACATGGACACCACCATCACTCTCCTCTACATCTATACACCCGTTTATATCCTTTCTATATCGACACCTCCATCACTGTCCTCTACATCCACAACCTTTTATATCCTTTATACTGGACACCACCATCACTGTCCCCTACACCCGTTTGCTATTTTGAAATTTTGAGTGGGTGGAGAGAGGCTGAGACTGAATGTTAACCTCTTCTTTAATATTATAGGTGTATTACCATTTTTGAACTAGAATAAGGTTGTAAAGATCTGATATCTATCCCTTTTAGAACCCCCTATTCACAAGCAAAAATGAACATCTATTGTCAGTTTTGGCTTAAAGTTGAGCCAAAAATTGTAGACAGTTTCAACTTTTCATGTCTGCAAAACTTTGAACACAAAATATTCAATTCATAGGATCTGATGTTAAATCCCTCGTGCTAACATTTGGGGGGGCTAAACACACAAAAACCCCAAATGAAACAAATCAGACAGAAAATTTCAATTAAATTGACTACCAAGCTGTAACAACCAATGAGCGAGCCATCCTGAGTATTTCACTGAGGTTGTCAAGTGGAACCTTCCATCCCAGATATTTTGGTGAAATAGACCCCCGTCATCTACAGAACGCTCAGCCGTGAGTTCTGTCATCCTAGGAAGCAACTGCCTCCATACCACATCTAACCATCGAGAACAACGTTAAAGAGCTACACCCCCAACTGAACTAATCTCTTCTCATCCACAGCCATTTATTAGCCCTTTCCGTTGTATCAGGCAACTTCTTCCGGACTCATCTCGAAGAACGACCTCGAATACCAAATACAAAAAAATGATATTGTTGATCTGGCTACAAACCCTCTAACCCTTATTTCAACTGGTCTAATGTGAGTTTACCAACCACGACCCCTTGCCTCACCTATCAAATCTGCATACTTTAGCCTCTTCCTCTCAAAAGCTTTCTCCATCTGGCCTACAAATGGGACTAATTCAATGAAGTACGCTACTCTCTCCTTCTCTGAATATGGAATCATGTCCGCACTAAATGAAATGGACACAATTATCTGTGGAACATGCAAATTGCAGGCCATATCAGCTATCAATTTCCAGTCCCTCATCCTCCCCCATCAACCAAGATTATGATTATGCTCCTTTACCGCCACCTTTTGATCTTCCCACACAAAGCTGACTACTTGATTTTCCATACTAACTGGAGCGAAATTAACCTCCCCACGCTTGCTTTCAATCACACCTGCCAAGCACTTAATAACTTAGATGTGCTACACTAAGCCTACAGCCTGTCAAAATATGTTGCAGAGTAATCGTGCTTGCACACAATTGACAGCGTGCATCTTCATCGACTAAAGCTTTGCATTGTCAGTAGTACATAACAAAACATTCAACAAATATTTTTTTTATTTGTAAAGGACTGAAATTGTGTGGGGTTTTTTTGTTTTTTGTTTTTGTTTATTTTCACCCTTTTCCCCCCCAATTGTACTTGGCCAATTACCCCACTCTTCCGAGCCATCCCGGTCACTGCTCCGCCCCCTCTGCCAATCCGGGGGGGCTGCAGACAATCACATGCTTCCTCCGATACATGTGGCATCGCCAGCCGCTTCTTTTCACCTGACAGTGAGGAGTTTCGCCAGGAGGATGTAGTGTGTGGGAGGATCAAGCTATTCCCCCCAGTTCCCCCTCCCCCTGAACAGGCGCCTCGACTGACCAGAGGAGGCGCTAGTGCAGCAACCAGGACACATACCCACATCCAGCTTCCCACCCTCAGACACGGCCAGTTGTGTCTGTTTGGACACCTGACCAAGCCGGAGGTAACATGGGGATTGGAGCCGGCGATCCCCATGTTGGTAGGCAACGGAATAGACTGCCTTGCCACTTGGATGCCCTCTGAAATTGTGTTCTTTATAGCTTTATGCATAACTGTTCTCAATTGTCTCAAATGCTTTTAGGGAGTGGTCTAGGCCTCATTAATATTCATGAACAGGTCTTTAAGTGGCGCGTATAAGTAAGAACTGACAGAAAGGGGTGGGTTGGTTTCAAATTTACGTTGATATGATTGGCTGTATGTAAATGAGTGTGTCATTGTGTACTACAGGGATGGGCAACTTTGATGATAGAGAGGGCCACAAAATTTTTATCTTCACTACCCGAAGGCCAGATTGTGACCGTGCACTTCCACCAGTGGGATACTGTAACCCCATCACTCAATTAACCAATTATAGCTACTAATTTAATGAAAAGATTAAAATATATACCCGTCATCAAAGTTTATTATATCAACATTTCTATTTAATGAGCTTAACACAGAAACAAAACTTCCACATTCCTGAGTAATATATAATTTTTTCAGTGTAATGGGGTCTCAAAAATCATTCAATAATGGTACAAAAGTTAACATTCACGCTAAGTGCAACAACTAATATTTATGTTTGTAATAATAATAATAATAATAATTAATCATTACATTTATAATGCATTTCTACTCTGCCCTCCCATTCCAGGACATTTTTTAATTAAACATGCATTTAGCTCAAAATGGTAAATGGACTGCATTTTATATAGCGCTTTTCTGGTCTACCGACTACTCAAAGCGCTTTTTTACCATGTATGCCTCACATTCACCCATTCACACACACAGTCATACACTGATGAAGCCATTGAAACTCACCCACAGCCATATTATCATCTCCAAAAGCTTTAGCCATCTCTACTGCACATAGCTTCACTGTTTCGCCATCTGACAAGGGCTTCTTTGCTTTAGCGAGCTCAAGGGAAACAGCGTAAGACGCCTTGAGAGAGGACTCCTGTGTAGACGTGGCTTTGGTCAAAAGGCTCTGCTGTCTGTGTACTTTTCCTTTGAGGTCAGCGATGATAGTTTCACTTTCTAGTCAATTATTTCAGAATTTTCCTTAAATTCACCAGTAGTAGTATATTTACTCCATTTGTAGTTTCCTCCAGCAACCTCTCTACAATGACTTTGCAGCAGCAAGTGTTGCTTTTCACTGTTTTAATGTTTTGGCATTGCCGATATCCATTCTGCTGGTTGAAATGGTGATTTGATTTTTGTCTAGCCAACAACTGCAAAGAAACTCTTACTTCCTCTGCAAGAAAGCCTTCGATGGGTTTAATTTTTGTACGCCTTCAGTAATAATGTTCCTGCACCCTAGATATGAATTGAAGTGAGGACTTTCTTGCCACTGACTCTTTAATCAGTTGAGACACGTTCTCACACCGGGAAGCCTGAGTGTGTGTAGGCTGCTAACAGTGTGTTTTGGGGACTATGTCATCATTTTCAATCGATTACAAAATCATGCACAGAATTTTCAATTGCTCAATGAAACAGCATAAAAAATTAAATACAACAGGAGATTCTTGGTCCACCATTATGACTGGGATTCTTCTTCCTCTCAATATTCATCCTCATGATCTCATTCTTTGCAAGCAACCGTGAGCTTCTCCTACACAGAGACCCCTGTATATTGTATAACATTGAATGGCAAGATATATATATATATATATACACACACACACACACAGAAAAAAAAAATATATATATACAGTGCATCCGGAAAGTATTCACACCCCTTCTCTTTCCCCACATTTTATGTTACAGCCTTATTCCAAAATGAATTAAATTCCTTTTTTTTCCCTCATCAATCTACACACAATACCCCATAATGACAAAGTGAAAAAGGTTTTGTAGAAATTTTTGCAAATTTATTAAAAATAAAAAACTGAAATATTGCATGGACATAAGTATTCACACCCTTTGCTATGACACTCAAAATTGAGCTCAGGTTCATCCTGTTTCCACTGATCATCCTTGAGACATTTCTACATCTTGATTGGAGTCCACCCATAGTAAATTCAATTGATCGGACATGATTTGGAAAGGCACACACCTGTCTATATAAGGTCCCACTATTGACTGTGCATGCCTGAGCAGAAACCAAGCCATGAAGTCAAAGGAATTGTCTGTGGACCTCCGAGACAGGATTGTATCGAGGCACAGATCTGGGGAAGGGTACAAAAACATTTCTACAGCTTTGAAGGTCCCGAAGAGCACAGTGGTCTCCATCATTCGTAAATGGAAGAAGTTTGGATCCACCAGGACTCTTCCTAGAGCTGGCCGCCCAGCCAAACTGAGCGATCGGGGGAGAAGGGCCTTGGTCAGGGAGGTGACCAAGAACCCGATGGTCACTGACAAGAGATCCAGCGTTCCTCTGTGGAGATGGGAGAACCTTCCAGAAGGACAACCATCTCTGCAGCACTCCACCAATCAGGCCTTTAGAGTGGCCAGACGGAAGCCTCTGCTCAGTAAAAGGCACATGACAGCCCGCTTGGAGTTTGCCAGAAAGCACCTAAAGGACTCTCAGACCATGAGAAACAAGATTCTCTGGTCTGATGAAACCAAGATTGAACTCTTTGGCCTGAATGCCAAACGTCATGTCTGGAGGAAACCAGGCACCTCTCATCACCTTGCTAATACCATCCCTACAGTGAAGCATGGTGGTGGCAGCATCATGCTGTGGGGATGTTTTTCAGCGGCAGGAACTGGGAGACTAGTCAGGATCGAGGGAAAGATGAATGGAGCAAAGTACAGAGATCCTTGATGAAAACCTGCTCCAGAGGCGCTCAGGACCTCAGACTGGGGCGAAGGTTTACCTTTCAACACGACAACGACCCTAAGCACACAGCCATGACAACGAAGGAGTGGCTTCGGGACAAGTCTGTGAATGTCCTTGGGTGGCCCAGCCAGAGCCCAGACTTGAACCCCATTGAACATCTCTGGAAAGATCTGAAAATAGCTGTGCAGCGATGCTCCCCATCTAACCTTACAGAGCTCGAGAGGATCTGCAGAGACGAATGGGAGAAATACCCCAAATATAGGTGTGCCAAGCTTGTAGCTTCATACCCAAGAAGACTTGAGGCTGTAATCGCTGCCAAGGGTGCCTTAACCAAGTACTGAGTAAAGGGTGTGAATACTTATGCACATGCAATATTTCAGTTTTTTATTTTTAATAAATTTGCAAAAATTTCTACAAAACCTTTTTCGCTTTGTCATTATGGGGTATTGTATGTAGATTGATGAGAAAAAAAGGAATTTAATCCATTTTGGAATAAGGCTGTAACATAACAAAATATGGAGAAAGTGAAGGGGTGTGAATACTTTCCGGATGCACTGTATATATATGTATATGTATATATATATATATATATATATATATATATATATATATATATATATGACAGCTGGGGCGGCACGGTGGCGCAGTGGTTAGCGCAGTTGCCTTACAGCAAGAAGGTCCTGGGTTCGACCCCCGGGGTAGTCCGACTTTTGGGGGTCGTCCTGGGTCGTCCTCTGTGTGGAGTTTGCTTGTTCTCCACGTGTCCGCGTGGGTTTCCTCCAGGGGCTCCAGTTTCCTCCCACAGTCCAAAGACATGTAGGTCAGGTGAATCAGCCGTAATAAATTGTCCCTAGGTGTGTGTGTGTGTGTGTGTGTGTGGGTGTGGTGTGGTGTGGTGTGGTGTGGTGGTGGTGGGGGGGGGCTGTGATGGCCTGGCGGCCTGTCCAGGGTGTCTCCCCACCTGCCGCCCAATGACTGCTGGGATAGGCTCCAGCAACCCTGAAAGCAGGATAAGAGTTTCGGATAATGGATGGACATTGACAGCTGATGATTGCTTATAGTATGAAACAGGCTTGTACTGTCTCATAGAGAATTTACTTGACTCACTGGATTATTTTGCTCCTTATTTGTTTAGCACTTTCCCTGCCGTTGAGTGTTTCTTTAAACAAAGATATATATATATATATATATATATATATATATATATATATATATATATATATATATATATATATATATACTACCGTTCAAAAGTTTGGGATCACCCAAACAATTTTGTGTTTTCCATGAAAAATCACACTTATTCACCACCATATGTTGTGAAATGAATAGAAAATAGAGTCAAGACATTGACAAGGTTAGAAATAATGATTTGTATTTGAAATAAGATTTTTTTTACATCAAACTTTGCTTTCGTCAAAGAATCCTCCATTTGCAGCAATTACAGCATTGCAGACCTTTGGCATTCTAGCTGTTAATTTGTTGAGGTAATCTGGAGAAATTGCACCCCACGCTTCCAGAAGCAGCTCCCACAAGTTGGATTGGTTGGATGGGCACTTCTTGCGTACCATACGGTCAAGCTGCTCCCACAACAGCTCAATGGGGTTCAGATCTGGTGACTGCGCTGGCCACTCCATTACCGATAGAATACCAGCTGCCTGCTTCTGCTCTAAATAGTTCTTGCACAATTTGGAGGTGTGTTTAGGGTCATTGTCCTGTTGTAGGATGAAATTGGCTCCAATCAAGCGCTGTCCACTGGGTTTGGCATGGCGTTGCAAAATGGAGTGATAGCCTTCCTTATTCAGAATCCCTTTTACCCTGTACAAATCTCCCACCTTACCAGCACCAAAGCAACCCCAGACCATCACATTACCTCCACCATGCTTAACAGATGGCGTCAGGCATTCTTCCAGCATCTTTTCATTTGTTCTGCGTCTCACAAACGTTCTTCTTTGTGATCCAAACACCTCAAACTTGGATTCATCCATCCACAACACTTTTTTCCAGTCTTCCTCTGTCCAATGTCTGTGTTCTTTTGCCCATCTTAATCTTTTTCTTTTATTGGTCAGTCTCAGATATGGCTTTTTCTTTGCCACTCTGCCCTGAAGCCCAGAATCCCGCAGCCGCCTCTTCACTGTAGATGTTGACACTGGTGTTTTGCGGGTACTATTTAATGAAGATGCCAGTTGGGGACCTGTGAGGCGTCTGTTTCTCAAACTAGAGACTCTAATGTACTTATCTTCTTGCTCAGTTGTGCAACGCGGCCTCCCACTTCTTTTTCTACTCTGGTTAGAGCCTGTTTGTGCTGTCCTCTGAAGGGAGTAGTACACACCGGTGTAGGAAATCTTCAATTTCTTAGCAATTTCTCGCATGGAATAGCCTTCATTTCTAAGAACAAGAATAGACTGTCGAGTTTCAGATGAAAGTTCTCTTTTTCTGGCCATTTTGAGCGTTTAATTGACCCCACAAATGTGATGCTCCAGAAACTCAATCTGCTCAAAGGAAGGTCAGTTTTGTAGCTTCTGTAACGAGCTAAACTGTTTTCAGATGTGTGAACATGATTGCACAAGGGTTTTCTAATCATCAATTAGCCTTCTGAGCCAATGAGCAAACACATTGTACCATTAGAACACTGGAGTGATAGTTGCTTGAAATGGGCCTCTATACACCTATGTAGATATTGCACCAAAAACCAGACATTTGCAGCTAGAATAGTCATTTACCACATTAGCAATGTATAGAGTGTATTTCTTTAAAGTTAAGACTAGTTTAAAGTTATCTTCATTGAAAAGGACAGTGCTTTTCCTTCAAAAATATGGACATTTCAATGTGATCCCAAACTTTTGAACGGTAGTGTATATATATATATATATATAAATAAATCTTCTTTTGGCTTGTTCCCTGTGTTTCAGGAGTCGCCACAGCGAATTTTATAGTATCCATTAGAACCCTGTGAGGGTACAGCACCAATAGTGGCCATTGTTAACATGGGCCTTGACCGAGCCAGCATGGTCTTGTCAATCCGCACACTGATTTGGCACAATTTTACATCGAATGCCCTTCCTGACACAACCATTAACCCTATGGATGGGGGCATATAGCAGGGCTTTTTCCGGAAACCATCAATGGTGTTGTTATAAGTGCTCAACTAATGAGGAGTGGAATATCAATACAGATGCAAGGGAAAAAAAGTTTTAATACATTGCAGTACAGGCCTGTTTCGTACGTCGCGCACTCATCATTAGCAGCTGATGAGTGCACGACGCACGAAACAGGCCTGTACTGCAATGTATTAAAACTTTTTTCCCATGCATCTGTATTGATATATATATATATATATATATATATATATATATATAACAACTGTTTTGGACAGTATTTTTGCATGTAGTCGATGAAATAGGGTAACCCACAGGAGATAACTACTTTTAAAAAAAATCTTTTTGTTTATCAGATATTAGGGTGTGTTGTTTCGGAGAAATACACAAGAGGTGATTAGGAAGAGATGAATTACTTAAGAGGTGAGCAACAATCAGGTTTTCAAATAAATTTAGGCATGTATCAGTGATTGTGTATATTTTCCTTAATCAATGGTGCTCAACCAGGTCTTCAGGTACGAGTGATAACGCTGTTTTTCTGTTTTACCAGGCAGTTAATTACATTTGCTCGGTGTGTCAGGTCGGTTTTAGACCTTGAACAACAGCTGAACGCAAAGGAACTACCTGGCAGAATAACAACCAGCTGTACTGGTGGTACCCGAGGACCTGATTGAGGACCACTGGTCTAAACAATGCAAATAAGATACCTTTTGGTATAACAAAAATACAACAGAGGGTTTATCAATAAATACAAACACAAGACCAAAGCAAGTATGTGATATAGTAACTACACATATGAAATGTGCTAATCAAAGTACTACTAAATTCAACAACTAACATACGACTTACATCTCTATCTCCATCTTACAGTGACTTCCTTTCGAGCCTTCTGAGGATTGCACAAAAAAACCCCTCCAATTCAGTCTGAATGTTTTCTAGTGACCAGTTTTAATGTTGAGCTCTGACTGGCAGCTAGATAGAACCAGTATGATGTACTTTTCATGCCTAGACATGTATATGCAGGCTACACCTCAAGACCAATGTCGAGAAAACTTCTAAAAAAAACAAACACCATCAGGTCAACATTCAGTATCCAACACCATTACAGTAACCCCCCTTTTCTCTTCCGAGCCGTCCCGGTTGCTGCTCCTCCCCCTGTGCTGATCCAGGGAGGGCTGCAGACTATCACATGCCTCCTGCGATACATGTGGTGTCGCCAGCCGCTTCTTTTCACCTGACAGTGAGGAGTTTTGCCAAGGGGATGTAGCGCGTGCCCCCCCCCAGTTCCTCCTCCCTGAATAGGCACCTCGACCGACCAGAGGAGGCGCTAGTGCAGCGACTAGGACACATACCCACATCTGCCTTCTCATCCGCAGACATGGCCAATTGTGTCTGTACGGATGCCCAACCAAGCCGGAGGTAAAACAGGGATTCGAACCGGCGATCCCCGTGTTGGTAGGTAACGGAATAGACCGCTACACTACCCAGATGCCACAATGACATGTTTACCAAGTATGTATCTATGATGCATCAGAGCATTCGATCAGGTGTATCTGCACAATGTACTTAATCATGAAAAGACTGACCTTCGCCCACATCAAACAACATAAGCCACATACAGAGTCATCCTTTAGTGTTCACACTGCAGCCCACCCTTTTTGTTATTAGCATAAATTTCTTCTCATCAACAGTTTGCGTCAGGGCACATTCTTAACAAATTAAATAAACTACATTTGTAATTGTCTCATTATGTAAATGCATTATTGCATGCAGTTATACATGAAATGAATGCTCTTAAAACTAACATATAATTTAGTGGAAAATGTGCTAAAATAGTTTCCCTGGAATTCCGAGCTAGCTACAAAACATTGATTTATTGACTATAGAGTTGTTGTGATGGAACCATTTTTACAGAAAAAAGTGTGTGTGGTCCTTAGAGGGCCCTCATCTACACAGAATTATAACTGAAGAGGAAAATGTGAATTCTTGTGTGCAGTGTTTGCTTCTCTCAAGGTAATTTTCTTTGCTTATTGGTTTCCAATGACACCATAGTAATACTAATCAGTTCATCAGGCCTTTGTTGTTTGGGTTGTTGCATATTCATGATGGGAATGAAGAGGCACAAAAAAATTAATTACATCACGTTTCATCTTATTCAAACCAATTTATCTATTCAAATAATATGGATGAACTTGGTATTTAATTGCAATGTTAAGTATGGTCAGTGCACTGTGGTTTCACCTTTGGTAAGTAGACAACATTAGCTTACAGACCACGACACATTCTGCAGCAGCCTCACCCAGTACTGTCCATGCAGTGTCTTTGTCCACGTCTGCATCTAAGTTTGTGTTTGTTTGATGGCTGGGAGAACTGGCGCCGGATTGACTGGGAGAGCTTGGTCTGCTGCGTCCTGTGGGCCCACGGACCATGGCCCTGCTTGGAGCTGTGCCCGAAGAGGTAACGCCGAGTTTGGTGTGACAGAATGCGGAAGCGGGGCAGGCTAAGCTAACTGCTACTCCATGCAAACCGGCAGTTCCGATAACACCGAGGGTGGTCTGGCGGCAGCCTTGCCTAGCCTTGACTGTGTTTTTAGTGTCGTCCAGTGGAGTGCAGGGAGGTGTGTCGAAGGTGTCTGGCTGGGGGAGCTAGCATTGGCTCGGCTAAGGGAGCTTGGTCTGCTGCATCCTGTGGGCCCAGGGACCATGGCCCTGAGTGGTCTGACAATGTGAAAGCGGTGCAGGCTAAGCTAACTGCTAGCCCATGCACACCGGCAGTTCCGACAGTCATCCTGGCTGGCGTTTGTTCTCTTGGACAGTGATTTTTTTGTTTGTTTAGTTTATATATGTGTTATATGTATGATATAGTATGTGTTAGTTTGGATATGTGTTCTCGTAGTTCTTGTAGTTTTTGGATGTGTTTTGTCCTTGTGTTGCGCTGCTGTGGGCACGGGGAAATTATGTTTCATTTTATTTCATATGCGCTAGTGCATGAAATGAAACGACAAAGTGTTTCTGATTCTGATCAGAAGTTCTCATGGCATACCATTTCGCCATCTCAGCCATGCTAAAACAATTACCTACAGTAAGGTAAGGACTCATGTCTTTAAGCCTGACTGAACAGGTGATCTTCATTATCACATCTCACAATCCTCACAATGCTCCGTCAAATCGGTGATGTCTTAGAGGTAAAATCAAAGTTTAAAATGTGAGCATCGGAAAAGGCCCAGAGGAAACCGCAGCGAGGCCATGAAGCTTACATGCGGGCAGATGAGTACGAGTTTGCATCATTATAAGTGCCTCAAGTGTGACCGTGAGTAAGAGGCTTTTGTGATGGCATCGTAATAAAAATGTGATTTCAGATCTCACCGCCAAGTTATGTATTTCCTTTTCTTTTCTTTTAAGCAGTAAACTGGGTTGTGTCTTGCCATGCAGGCATTGCAGGATCAACATGCAATATGAATTTTTAATGGCATGTTTCCCAAATTCTTGCAAGTGACTTGCCTCATTTAGGGAAGTCGTTTATGACTGAAATAATGTTAAACAGGCGGCTCAGACTTCTTCCTGAAGACTGCATGTGCACACAAGAGCTTGCATGCATGTTAATGTGCTTTTGCTCTGTGCAGTAAAGACGTCAGACTCAATGAGATAGAATGAATTTTATTGACCATATGTGAAAGTTTGCCCTGGAATTCGCCTTCTAATGTTATGAGGCTACTGTCAAGTTCTACATTGAGGCTGAGATGCCGTGTGATGGATTTGAATTATGCCGTTTTAAGTAATGCAGGGGTTTGCCTGTAGGACTGGTCTCTAGGTTAAGATGTTTGATATTTTACCACTTAACGATTCTCAACTCCGCTAGTTTGTGGGGGGAGAGGCACGTGGGTCCTTTCATCTCTGAAGCTTGTACGAGACACGGCCCTTGAGTTGAATCGCTCAACTAATGTCACACCGCGACTAATGGTATCCATTAATCATTGTGTGTGTGAACGATGGGTTTGTTTTAGAATCATTACTGCTTTTACCATCATACACGTGTCCTAAAATCCGTGCATAGTAGTAATGAGCAATAGTGGGTCAGACTTTTAGCAAGGTCGTAAATCAAACAATGACTGACCATGAATGGTTGCTCCCTCTGTACGTCGTTTCGGCTACAACGCTAATGAGGTTGTGTGCAGGTCATGACTGATTAAAAAGAAAATACTAAAATAAGGAAATAACTGATCTGATAAAATGGAGGCGAATTAAATGAGGCTTTGGTGAGGCGTCCGGGCGGCGTAGCGGTCTATTCTGTTGCCTACCAACACGGGGATTGCC
Organism: Lampris incognitus; assembly: GCF_029633865.1. Taxonomy (NCBI): domain Eukaryota; kingdom Metazoa; phylum Chordata; class Actinopteri; order Lampriformes; family Lampridae; genus Lampris; species Lampris incognitus. Next base: position 11,605,909 of record NC_079223.1, read on the forward strand.
GGTTCGAACCCCCGTGTTACCTCCGGCTTGGTCAGGCTTCCCTACAGACACAATTGGGCTTTGGGTATGTGTCCTGGTCGTCGCTGCACTAGCGCCTCCTCTGGTCAGTTGGGGCGCCTGTTCAGGGGGGAGGGAGAACTGGGGGGAATAGTGTGACCCTCCCACGTGTGCTACATCCCCCCGGTGAAACTCCTTACTGTCAGGTGAAAAGAAGCAGCTGGTGACTCCAAATTTATCAGAAGAGATGTGGTAGTCTGCAGCCCTCCCCAGATCAGCAGAGGGGGTGGTGCAGCGACCGGGACAGCTCGAAAGAGTGGGGTAATTGGCCAAGTACAAGTGGGGAGAAAAATGGGTGGGGGTGGGTGGGGGTGAGGCTTTGGTGTTAAGTGCATTGACAAAGACTGTATCACCATACATTTGCCCATGTCTGTGCCATGGACCTTTTTCACAGCAGCCATTTTGACATGAAATAGGAGGTAAAGACGGGTGTCACCAGTGATACCAATGAAGTTTCTGTTCCATTCAGGTCAGACAGAGTCAGGGTGCTGATGTTGTTCATGACGGCTCACTGGAAAGGCTTTGCTACACTAAACGGAATGAAACCGTAGTTAATTTCCTTAATTAAACCTGTGTTTATCTGCTATTTCATGTCAATATGGCCATCTTGAAAAAGGTCTACTCCGCAGCAACGTGTAAATCCAAATTATCTGAAATAAATAGGGCACCACTTAGCCTTCTGCTTGTGATCAATTCATTCAACTATAGGATAGATATGTATACATGTTGCCTCCTGTCATGCTGTCCTGTTCGAGAAAGATTCAAACAGTGTCTCGCTTAACCAGCTTGCTTTCCATAAGGTAACGCTGGTGAAGCAGCTCAGTCCATTTCATCCCGTATGTCAAGATGGAGATAAATAGAGGAGGGTTAATTAGGAGCAGGTGATCCTATTTGCACTGATGGACCATCCCGTCCTCCCCTCCCTGCCATGAAACCAGCACTCAGCCCCCTCCCTACTTCAAATACCAAATTCATATACTTGCAAACTAGGATATAGATATTAATCTAAAGCACTTATGCTTTAGTTAGAATTACTTTACCTTCCATGCACAATATGTCAAATACAAGCGTTGCTGCACTGGGGTTTTAAGAGACCAACTACATGATTTAATTTGGTAATGAGCAGCTCATGCTGTGGCGAACCACTTAATCTGTCAAACGATGCCACAGTTGACCATGTGCAAATTAATGACTGACACACTTATCCAAGTCCAACAATCGACACCCCATTCAGAACAATGGGGAAGCACAGCTTTGATGCAAGGTATGGTAGATCATGCAAAATGTATAAAAGGTCTAAAAAATAGCTAAAAGAAATTCAAATTAGGAAAAGTTGCTACAAATTCCAAGTTATCCTGAGTCACTGGAGGGCAATGCATTTTTTTTATTCCTTCCATCCTGCTTCGTCTATTTCCCTCTGATATGACATTTAAGTTATAATTAAAGATCTCATCTTTGATGTTTATTGGAAATAGCAACAGTGAATTAGGAAGGTCAGACTTTTCAAAATGGTCATTTACATTTTCTTATTTGGCAGACAGAGCAACTTAAAAGCAACTTAAAAGCCCAGCAGCAGGTATGTCTGTGGTTCAAACTGCAGACATCCTAGATCGCTAAACATTTAGCATAGTGTCGCAATACGTGGGTCACCAGTAATGACACAAGTTCAAGGAAAGTATTTTAAAAGTATTTTTAAAATTCAATTACAAATTAACTGGATGATGTCACAAATCAGTTCCACAGACTTAGTATCATGGTGTATTGTCATGTCAAGTGCAAATAGTGTATAAGTGTGTAATGGATAGATCACCCTTAGTAATGGAAATAAGGGGTTCAGTTTACAGCAAAGCTAATGCCACAAATCAGCGCCATGATTCAGCCTCAGTTTAGGATATAAACACAAGAGCATAAGAAATTCATTGTATTCTAAATAGTACTACTACTACTACTGCTACTGCTATTACTTTCGGCTGCTCCCGTTAAGGGTCACCACAGTAGATCATCCATTTCCATCTCTTCCTGTCCTCTGCATCTTCCTCTGTCACACCAGCCACCTGCATGTCCTCCCTCACCACACCCATAAACCTCCTCTTTGGCCTTCCTCTTTTCCTCTCCCCTGGCAGCTCCATATTCAGCATCCTTCTCCCAATATATCCAGCCTCTCTCCTCCACACATGTCCAAGCCATCTCAGTCTTGCCTCTCTTGCTTTGTCTCCAAATCGTCCAACCTGAGCTGTCCCTCTAGTTTTTTATTTTTTATTTTACTACTTTATTGATCCCCGTGGGGAAATTCTTCCTCTGCATTTAACCCATCCTAGCTGTGTAGCTAAGAGCAGTGGGTAGCTGCCGTGCAGCACCCGGGGACCAACTCCGGTTCATCTTGCCATGCCTCGGTCAGGGGCACAGACAGGAGTATTAACCCTAACATGCATGTCGTTTTGATGGTGGGGGAAACCGGAGCACCCGGAGAAAAACCCACACAGACACGGGGAGAACATGCAAACTCCACACAGAAAGGATCTGGGATAACCTCCCAAGGTTGGACAACCCTGGGGTTTGAACCCAGGACCTTCTTGCTGTGAGGTGACAGCACTAACCACTGCGCCACCGTGCTGCCCAGCTAATATACTCGTTCCTAATCCTGCCCTTCTTCATCACTCCCAGTGAACATCTTAGTATCTTCAGGTCTGCCACCTCCAGCGCCACCTCCTGTCTTTTTGTCAGTACCACTGTCTCCAAACCATACAACATAGCTGGTCTCACAACCATCTTGTAAATCTTCCTGTTAACTCTTGCTGGTACCCTTCTATCACACACCACTCATTATATTCTAAATACATATGACAATAAAGTTGAACTTGAACTTGAAACTGAAAACACTGTATTTAGGCCAGCCAGTACCAACCGTGCTCTGAGAAGCAGAAACACAACATCTGAAGTGAGCCCCGAACCGCCACACAGAGGCAGACATCACCATATCGAGGCTGTCGTGGCTAAGATAAAGTGCCGACACACAGTGTTTGATTGGGGAGCAGGGCTGCTGCGGTAACTTTGACCACCCTATTATCACACACACCAGTGTCTTGTGTATTTGGTCTGGGATGACCAAATGGGAGAAAACAGAGGAGATTAACATAGGAACAGAAAAGGAAGACTGGATGGACAGGGAGAAAGAGTTTCTTAGCAGATCTGGGTTAGACAGTACTTACAGATCATAATGGTTTTTTTTAACCCTGCTTCTAGTGGTGCACACTGCACCTAGTTACCTATAAAGTACGCAGTGCTCCAGATATTTCAAGATGAAAAGCCTGAGAAGTGTTTAGAAGCAGAATTTCAATTAACTCCGGATAAACCCGTTGCCATGTTCACAAGCCACCTTGCTTTGGGGTTGGAGTGTTACGGGAAGCATATAGGCTTCACTTGGGGCAGTGGGGCAGATACCCCGTGAGAAAAGCGATGAAGAGCAGATGGAAGTCGAGTCTATTAGTCATCAGAGCACCATTTTAAGCACCTCGGTTACAGACCCAAAGGAAGCAAAGGTGCAGGGGAGAAGAAAGGGGGTTGGGGTGGAATAGTAGCAGAACTCTGGCCTACATTAGGAGTCTCTGATCCTCGGAGCTGTGCCAGAGGGGAGAACAGACTGGGCTGCCCTGCAGTTAAAACAAATACCCATTGCTATTTGTTTTTTTTTGTTTGTTTTTTAATCTTCAGTCCAATTTCATTAAAACTCAAACTAGCTTGAGGACTTGTTTTGGAGTCATTCCCATACGTTGACACCATACAAATCATAAATATCACAATAATGATAACATTCGGATAATTACAGCAATCATTTCATCAACATGTTGATGTTTTGCATTGGAGGATTTCCCACCCCCATTCCCGTGTGTGTGTGTGTGTGTGTGTGTGTGTGTGTGTGTGTGAGAGAGAGAGAGAGAGAGAGAGAGAGAGAGAGAGAGAGAGAGAGAGAGAGAGAGAGAGAGAGAGAGAGAGAGAGAGAGAGAGAGAGAGAGAGAGAGAGAGAGAGAGAGAGAGAGAGAGAGAAAAAGAGAGAGAGAGAGAAAAAGAGAGAGAGAGAGAAAAAGAGATTGGGAGGAGGAATATGGACTGAGGATGAAAGTGACATTTTGAGTAAAGATAAGTGCAGAGAGCTCAGCTTTAAGTTTTGTTTTGCACCAGCCAGATATGTTGATAATATTACTGTATTCACAGTATACAGGTTTAGAATATCACAATCAACATTTAACTCGTGTACACTGAGTTGCCATTTTATAGGTACACTTCCCACCTTCACCCAAGTGGTACATACCCATACATCACATGACTGCAGTGTGTGGTGTACATCAGGCAGACTAGCATTTCCAGCATCTGCTAGTGTTTAACTGAACACTGGAATGGGCAAAACGAGGGACCCAAGTCACTTTGAATGTGGCATGATAGTTGTAGCTAGGCTTGATGGTTCGAGCATCTCCCAAACGGCTGTCATCTTGGGCTTTTCACGCACGACTGTTGTAAAGGTTTGCCAAGAAAGGTGTGAAAAGCAAAAAATTATTAGTCACCAGCAATTCTATGGACGAAAACAGCTTGTGGATCAGAGCGCTCAAAGGAGAACGGAGAGAATCATGCAAGCGAACAGATGGGCCACAATCGGGCTAATCGTATCCAAATTCAACATTGGTGTTCAGTGTCATCTCAGGATGAACCACATATCAGCCTTTGTCTCGAATTGGCTACAACAGCCAGAGACCGCAGTGGGTGCTGATATTGCCAACAAAGAACAAGAAAGCATCTCCAGTAGGTACAAGAGCAAAACTGGACCGTTGAAGAGGGGAAACCAGATGCCTGATCAGTCATCCCGTTTGGTGTCAGCTGGACAGGCCGGTGGTGGCAGTATGATGATGGAGGGCATGTTTTCCTGCTACACATTAGGGACCCTGTTATTCACGGAAAAACGTCTGAACAGCATGGCTTATCTGAACATCGCTGCTGAGCAAGTTCATCCCTTCATGGCTACAGCTTATCCACACTTAGACACTTCTAACATGATAATGCACCTCCTCACAAGGCATGTGTCATCACTTAATGGAACACGGAACATTCCAGGAACATGGCAGAAAGCTTGCTTCAGATGCTCGCATAGTCCCTGGATCTCAACCCTGTCAAGCATCTTTGGGATACGGTGGAAAGGGTTATTCGTGGCAAGACTTTGCAGCCCTCCAATTTGCAGCAACTGTGCAACACATTCATGGCTGCATGGCACAGCATTCCTGCACAACGTATCCAGCATCTTGTAGAGTCCATGCCCAGATGGATTCATGCTGTTCTGGAAGGCCAAAGGAGGCACAACACACTACTAGATAGGTGTACCTAATAAACTGGCTACTCAGTGTATATCAACAGCCGTTTTTTCATCCCTACAAAACACCAGCACCAAGCACGTCCGCAGTCCATGTCCCTAGGATACTGCCCTATGCAATTCGTTGACTGTCTTTTTGGGTCTTTGTACTGCCCTGTCGAATGCCCCGAGAGAAATATCCTCCCGCCCTTAAGTGAAGACCACAGCTCTTTGTCTGGCTGCACTCCTAAGCTTGCACATATTGTTTGCATCGACTGAGTCATTTGAGAAAAGTCACCATGAAAGCCCTCTTCTCTGCAGCAGAATCCTCCCGGCTCTTTGGCAGGGAGCGTGGAGAGGTAAGTGTTTTTCACTGAGAGAAGGGGAGGGCATGAGAGAAATGAATTTGTTCTCTTGAGTTTCTTGTGTCCTTATAGCTAAGAGCAGACCTTCATCAACAACGATGACACATAGAATAGTTTACATTAAGGTGACTATTCACATTGCTAATATAGCTTTGATCTATAGTAACATCCGCCAAGCAAAAAAAAAAAAAAAATGTTGCAGTTTCCCCCAAAATATAATGTTACTTGGCACCAGCGTCCATGACATGTAGGGTTAACATCAGCATCATCGTGATTTGAAAGTGGACTGATGAGGCGATTTAAAGAATTTAGTCAAGAATATTAGCAGATCTCTTGTTATGGATTAACTTTAATGCTTCCACCTCTGCTCTGAGGAACTCTTCCTGCCAAGTCTAAATGTGCTTTATAAGTGCACCTAAATCACCCAATTTCAGAGTGGCTTTTAGTACCTCCTCGCCATCTGCTAAATTTCTAATTGTTGAACAAGGGAAGTTTTGGCATTTAATAAAAAAGTTATGTGATGAGATACCATTTTACTGCACAGCATAAAACAGCAAGCTGATTGTGATGCTACATATACAGTCACGTAATTCCCCTCTGTTGCAAAGTAAGCCAAAAATAGATGTTTGTGTGTGGGTTTATCAATTTGAAAATAAGTTCTACCAAGTTGATCATTTAGTTGTACAATTGCTCTCCGTTTCACTCACAAATTAGCCAAGTTTTTAGTGCTGAACTCTGACCTGGTGCAAAGTCACTTTCGTCTTCATCTTCTTATAATAATAATAATAATTTTATTCATATAGTGCTTTTCTAAAACAATGTCACAAAATGCTTCACAAAAACAACAAAAAAACAAAAACAGACAAGGCAAAAACCTTGTTTTTACTGTTGTTATTATTTTTGGTTTGAAAAATTACGAAGTTCAGGTCAGTGGCTCAGGTAGGTATGTAGATCATTGAGGGAAGTTCAGCCAGCGAGGCACTTTCAGAGTGGGCAGGATGTGAATGGCAATAATTATTTTGCCATTTATGTGTCTAGTCTGCTGGCTTTTACAGCTTTTACAAGAGTACAAATAGAGAATCAGATTAAAGATGTACAAGTCTTCTCGGCAGACGGGAGCCAAAATCAACTCTATTCACTGGCATTCAGTGGAAGGTGGCGAGCAGCTCACGTTGCAGGACTACATCCAGATTGGCATCTTGTTTGCTTTTTCAGCATGCACCGATCGAAGCTGACCTTCCTTTGGAAACACATGCAATAAATATAGCCACATTGCATCAACAATACGTATACATAACGTTGCATGATTAATGCTGCATCGATGTGGTGCGCTGAGTAGGGTGTGCACCGAGAACACGTGGGCCCCGATTTTACATGTCTGACTCATGCATAAAGAAATGAGATGAAAACATGAAACTCAAGCATCAGCAATACTGATGGGGAAGGGGTAATTAATCAAGCAGTCGTTCAGATCATTGTGACCCAAATGCATATTGATTGTTTTAATCGTGAGAATGAATCTGGTAGGTAAGATTGAGGCACAACACATAAAAATTTTTTTTTTAAAAAAAGTAATGCCCAAAAGTACCGGGGCATACTGGGGCTACGAGAACAAGGGAGGAACCCTCCCAGCATAATCCATCTGGCATTTGATGGCTGCCGGTGGGGCCGGGGGGGAGGGTGAACGAGGTGTCCTTCCCAACCGTCCCTATGGCCCCAGCCTCTTTTTTTTTTTTTCTTCCTCCCCCAATCTGTTTTGAGCATGGAGATGTCAGACGCCGTGGAATCAATTTCTCTGCCGGTGGTTCAGGTCGATCTACATTTTTTAGTTCATTTATACTCATTACCTGGAAAGAGTCAGCGGCAGAAGCAATTTCATCACCTGCAATATATGGCCCTCAGAATCATTTTGTGTCACACCATTTTGGTTTTTGATTCGACGTCATCAGTAATCAGAAGAGGGAACGCTTAAGATTGTTGTGGTAGCAAACAAATGTCAGACAGTTTCATGTCGTGAATAATAATCCCGTCTGTGCTGACTCTTGTTTACCAGAGAACTTTATTGTCGAGAGGTTTGAAACTTGGCCCCTTTTCCAGGGACTGGCTTTCGTCCAGTGCATTTTGATCAGTTTGAATTGCTACAGTGTTCAAGTTGTGTATATATGTAGGAATTAATTATCATGCAGGTTGGTAATTGAATGAATGGCAAAATGATAAAAGCATGTCAGAGAAAAGTACTGCAAGTACCTTAAGACTGTTAATAAAAAGAATATTATATTCGGATAACAGATGCTAGGTAGTCACCGTCATATTTTTCTTTTTCTTTTCTTTTTTTTTGTGGACCCCCCCCCCCCCTTTTCTCCCCAATTGCATCCGGCCAAATACCCCACTGTTCCGAGCTGTCCCAGTCGCTGCTCCACCCCCTCTGCCGATCCGGGGAGGGCTGCAGACTACCACATGCCTCCTCCGATACATGTGGAGTCGCCAGCTGCTTCTTTTCACCTGACAGTGAGGAGTTTCACCGGGGGGACGTAGCGTGGGGAGGATCACGCTATTCTCCCCAATTCCCCTTCCCCCCTGAACAGGTGCCCCAACTGACCAGAGGAGGCGCTAGTGCAGCGACCAGGACACATACCCACATCCGGCTTCCCACCCGCAGACATGGCCAATTGTGTCTGTAGGAACGCCCGACCCAGCCGGAGGTAACACGGGGATTCGAACCAGGGTCCCCTGTGTTGGTAGGCAACGGAATAGACCGCCACGCCACCCGGACGTCTCACCATCATATATTTCTAAGAAGGAAGAGGGGGTGAGGATTGTATGGAGACACAAATATCATTTTACATCTCTTGACATAATGGGGAGTTTAGTTGCCAGTGAATAGCTTTGTTAGAAATACTGTTTAAAAACGCTTATTCAACCTCTCATTTTATACACTTTGGTGGTAACCCTTGAAACCACTGATGGAAATAACATCATATTACCAACTTGGTGTCACCCATTTCACTGATGATGTTTAACATGTTTTTAAGTACCATACCCTGTCAATGTATGGATTTAATCAGTCATTTACTCTTTCATTTAGTCTCTGAACAATTTTTATTGCAGAGAAATTCTGCCAGTGAGACCACCAGGGAGGGTAGGACACGGCATGAAAACCCCATTATGATTCATGCTTGAAGGCTGCAGAAATGTCATAATTTACTCAGTAACCACTAGTCCATTATAATACTCCTGTCTGTACATGTAATAGGACAGTAAGAAAACTGTGATTAGATTTCTCCATCAGTCTCTATTAAGTCCATTTTGACAGATGAAAAGAGATGATGACGAGTTCTTGTCTGTGGTCTGTGTCTGTACACAAGACTTATTCCAATACAATGCTGCTAAAGCCTGGCCAGTGGCTTCAGGCGAAGAATGATGCGTTTTCAGTTTACCATACGCAGCACCACAGTGGACTTGCTTGTTCTCCTGTCTTTAAAGGTTATAGTTTCTAGTGGTTGAGGGGGAATAAAGGATCAGTGACCTTATGAAAGAAAATCCTCTTTTTATTTTGGGATCATGCCAGGAAAAAAAAACGGGTTCACAATGGGCTCTGATACCGTAAAGCCTCGAGACGGTGAGCCGTAGAGGTTCATTCTGTGGTTGTGTTGTCCAGTCGAATCATTTGTAGGGCTGACGTGTCAGATGTTGCCCAAATGTAAACCACATATATGTATTTTCTTTCCCTGGGAATATGTGCAACATTTTACAACCACAAGAATTCAAGATCTAAATATGACGTCCAATGGAAATCCTGAAATTGACTTTCCAAGTCAGAAGAGTTCAAGTACTATATTATATTCTACTTCTTTTGGCTTGTTCCCTGTTTCCCAGGGGTCGCCAGAGCGGATCTTACAGTTTCCATCGGTACCCTGTGAAGGCACAGCACCCATGGCGGCTGTTGTTAACCCGGGTCTCGACTGATCCGGTATGGCCTTGTCAATCGGCATACTGATTTGGCAAAATTTTACGCCGGATGCCCTTCCTGACACAGCCACTAACCCTGTGGACGGGGGCACAGGCAAAGCGCCGGGTGCCTTCCCAGTATTCATGGACTTGCGCACATGCCTGTCACCATTCAAATACTATATTATAACCCCTTAAAATTTTGTGAACATAGGTAACAAGGGTTTGAAAGATATCTTTTTGTTAGTGCTGTGCTGTGGTGTTTAAGGTATTCCATGACAAAACTACTAAAGGCACCAGAGGGTTAGGTGGTGAAAATAAAAGACTGGAGTGCCATGCCCCAAGTATTTTCCGCTGCAACAATTTGTCCTCTGGCAACAGATCTATTGGTGGTGTGAAAGCGTATGTCTCACCCCAGCTTTCTATTGTCTGCAAATTCCTTTTTCCTGCAGCCAGAAGCCAGCTAGCTACTCCAGCAGATAATGACACAGACCGGCTCTTCAGACAGCACTGGAACTGATATGGCCACCGTCACGCTCCATCAGCAAGAGCAGGTAAATGCCTATGTGCCACCTCATTGTGATACTGGTCATCTGGGCCCGACAACATTCAAAGCCGTGACAGATGGACTGGGGATGTGCTTAACCCCATTTCCCCCCCTCTCTCTTGTTGTGTTCATTCTGGAAATTAGCTACTGTGGAACACCTCACCAGCCGGCTGCTCGGCAAAATGCTCACACCCGTCCTTGTAGAGTAAGCCGCTGAAATGCATCAGATGCATTTGAAATTCAAGTCCGTGCTCTGAATCACACATATGACTTAGTGTAAGTGCTTTAACTGTAGCTACCATGGACACTAGTCGTCATCCGCCATATTCACGTCAGGCAGGCCGAATGCGTTTAGTGACAATGTGCCATTTATTGTCTGTCACAAGTCTTTCACTACTTGTCTGGCGTGGTTTCTCCTCTGCATCAATGCTGCCAAGACCAAATCCTGTTGTCTCCTCTGACAGCTGAATGGATTCCATTCAGAAAGAGGGATTATTTCTCAAACCCCTTTAATTACACAATCATATGGTTACTTATTCCCATGTTCACACAGTTTTAATAGTTTTTAAAGTGTATTTTGCAAAGGAAAAGACAGTTTTTAGATTTCTCCTAAGCTTATAACCGGTAGTGATTTCCCTGTCGGATGGTTATGGGTGGGAATGTCCAGGAGTCTCCCGCTGCATTGAGGTTGTGTAAGGTTTCTGCTGCAAGGTGAGCTCCGCTGCTCTCTACCTCCTCATTTAAGTGATGTACTCTCCACAAACCCTCGTCAACAACCTTTGAACACAAATACTTCAAGGAATCTCCAAGTCAAAAACAGCGGGCATTGGAGGAAGCTGAGACGGTAACGTACACTAATGTACAGAGAGGGCAGAAAAGAAAAATACAAGAATATAAATACAAAAACAGAATGACGGGCAAACAAATACAGAGCAACAATCACAGTCCCAGTCTTCACTGACAAGGTTAAAAGACCTTTTTTAAAAAAAAACAAAAACAAAACAAAAACATATTTTTGTACCAAATTAATGTTACATTAAATAGAATTACACAATCCCAAAGATCATTTTTATTTTTAAGTTATTCATAGCTATGATGTTGACTGCAGTGGTAATTCCCAACTGCCGAACAGACAAATCATGGTTAAGTCTGGAAAAAAACTAGAAAGAAACTGGAACTGATGAAACTATAATGCTATTGACAAAAAAAAAGAAGTTTTTTTGGCTCTGAGTTTGTGATTTTTTTATTTTCCTAATGTTGGCAAGTCTTAGTGTAAAGATAGCACCGCATCAGCTGTTTCAGATTCCTTCAAATCAATTCTTTTTCCTCTCAACACTCAATCACCTGTCTTTATATTGGCTTTTGCCCACGGCGCGTGGGCAGTTGCGTGGGGTATGCGTCGCAAATTGTGGTCACTCACTCACTCAGGGGTGACTGATCATAATAAAGGATTACATTTATATAGCGCTATAACTAGACACCCGAAGCACTTCACAGAGAAGGGGGGAAACTCACCTCAACCACCAATGTGTAGCACCACCTGGGTGATGCACGGCAGCCATTTCACGCCACAATGCTCACCACACATCAGCTTGAGGTGGAGAGGGAGGAATCATTGAGCCAATTACACAGGGGGATGATCAGGTGGCCAGATGGAGAGAGCCAGGTTGGGAATTTTGCCAGGACAATGGGAGACACCCTACTCTTTGCGATAAGTGACCATGGGATGTTTAATGACCACAGTGAGTCAAGACCTTGGTTTAACATCTCATCTGAAGGACAGCATCCCCTACAGTACAGTGTCCCTATCACTGCAGTGGGTTTTTTTTTTTAATAGGACCAGAGGGAAGACTGTCCCTACTGGCCCACCAACACCACTTCCAGCAACAACTCAGTTTTCCCAGGAGGTTACCCACCCAAGCACGAGTCAAGCCCATACCTGCTGAGCTTCTGCCATTCGGCAGAGCCAGGGTACGTGTTGGTATGCCTGCCGGCAAAGTCAAAGTCAGTTTTTTTCTACATGTAGTTGGGGCCTCATTTGCTAATTTTGGAATCTGCCAAATCTGGCACACACTGTGAGGGTGGTTATTTTGAAAATTATTGTTCCGTTAAAACGATATTAAGGATGAAAAAAATGGCATGTTGAGGTATGTCTGCCTTGATTGACAGGTCTGACAACCTATCTGCCACCGAGATTTCACCCCAGCTACACCCCGTTGCCCAAATTTGGATTTTCTGGCTCCAACCATTGAGAAGATGGCGTCGAGGATAAAGCCAAACTTTAGGTTTTAAAATACCCCTTCAGAAACCAACGGGTGATGTCACAGTCCATTTTTTATACAGTCTGTGGTTGACACTCAGGAGCTATACCTGAGTGTACAGGCGGCTCTTCACGGAGGACAACAAATAACATTACGCAGGTGAGGACATGCCCTAGCTAGGTAGCTATATAGTTAGCTGTTCCAGCTAATGCAGATTGGATGCACAAAGATTGACATTGACCTTCAGTCTATTGTACACCAGCAGGGGAGGCCACAACTATCTCATTAAGACAGAACTTTATCCGGATCCACCTGTGGGTGAGTTTCAATGGCTTCATTGGTGTGTAAATGTGTGTGTGTGAATGGGTGAATTTGAGGCATACATTGTAAAAAAGCACTTTGAGGGGCCGCTAGACTAGAAAAACGCTATATAAAATGCAGTCCATTGCAAACAAATATCAGGTTGCAGTTGCTCCCTCGTCTCCGTGATGTAGAAGAGAGTCGTGAAATGGTAGAAAAATCTGAGTACAACACAAACGCAAACATCAGCGTTGGGGTCGATCCTGGGGGAGCGCAGTAAAGGGATAGCGTAATCCCTGCTATGCACAGGTGCACCGTGGGTCTGGACGGTTTCGTGCTTGTGGAGGCACTAACAATACCAATAGCAGGTTCAAGGGCATATGCATTCATTCAGTGGACTGGCTTTTGATATCCCACACAAATGTGTAATAAATGTTGGGTGGTAAAGAACATTTCATAAATCCAACACTCATTCACGTACAAACTGCAGCCGACCTTGTAAAATGAAGATTCTGTACGCGCCAAACCCTTTCCTGTATTTTAAGCCTTGAATCCGCATTTTTTAGGGGGGGGTTCTGTGTGTGCATAAACTAACCCTCTAAACTATTGATGCTTTAGACATCTGACATCTGAGCAACTGGCTGCAAAAAAAAAAAACTTGTGTAAAGATTCCTGAGCATACCGTGTGCCCTCCTACATCATATGCTGTCATGACCGTGTCCATTTTGTATTTACATGTATTTATAAAGATGTAAACAGAAATATTTTGGGGGGTGTAAACCATCTTGTATCTGAGCATGTTGGAAAAAAAACAAAACAATTTAGCGAGCCATATTTTAGGCTGTCACAGGTCCAGTTTTCAGAGGAGAAACATGTCAGAGAAGGAGGTGGCAACATCTCTGTCATGGCTCTCTTAGCATCATGTCTTTTCAAAATGTATTAAGTCATTAAACATAACAGCTGCCTCGTGTGGCATCTATATTTACTTCTTGTATTCTATATATACGTATAATATCTACTCATTGTATTCTATATATAATGTATTTACTTAATGTATTCAACATATATATATATACACACGCACATATATATATTCCCCCCTTTTTTTTTCTCCCCAATTGTACATGGCCAATTACCCCTCTCTACCGAGCCGTCCCGGTCGCTGCTCCACCCCGTCTGCCGATCCGGGGAGGGCTGCAGACTATCATATGCCGCCTTCGATACATGTGGAGTCGCCAGCTACTTCTTTTCACCTGACAGTGAGGAGTTTCACCAGGGGGACGTAGCATGTGGGAGGATCAAGCTATTCCCCCCAGTTCCCCCTCCCCCTGAACAGGCGCTGTGACCGACCAGAAGAGACGCTAGTGCAGCGACCAGGACACATACCCACATCTGGTTTCCCACCCGCAGACACGGCCAATTATGTCTGTAGGGACACCTGACCAAGCCGGAGGCAACATGGGGATTCGATCCGGTGTTGGTAGGCGACGGAATAGACCGCTACGCTACCCGGATGCCCCCATATTTTAAGGAAAGATTGATTGGTAAATGGGATCCATTCATTATCCAAACCACTTATCCTGCTCTCAGGGTCAAGGGGATGCTGGAGCCTGTCCCAGCAGTCACTGGGCAGCAGGCGGGGAGACACCCTGGACAGGCTGCCAGGCCATCACAGAAAGCAGATATTTGCCTTCATTCATTTTATAGGACATGAACCCGGATCTCCTGCACCACAGGCGACAACGTCAACCAGTCGACTAAAGGGTCCGACCCAAGAGTCCCGTTTGATTTTGCCATAGATAAAAAATGACTAATTCAGATGTGCACCAGGAGATGCAAATTGACATCCCAACTTCAGAGGTGTGTAGACCAGCTCCATCAATACTGAGTGTTATGTGTGATTGTGTCTCTGGACATATAGTACCTGCGCTATCGCATCAGATTTGTTGTGAATATCAGCATGAGAATCATAAGAGGTGAAGGATCAGGTACTCGGATGCTAACGGCTTAAAGTGGTGCTGTGGCAAAAGCATTTTGCAGGTCTGGAAACATCCAAGTGATCTGACTTCACAGAGACGCCAAATATTCCCTGGTTTTTCTGCTGATCCATCGGCTCCTTCCCCAGCCGGTTCATCAACTTCCCCTCAATCCCACCAAAGAATCTCTTCCCCGCTACGCTGAGGAGGCACGCGGCGGTGTGCCCAATCTGAGCTCTTCCTTCAAGCTCGCTCACGTTTTGATTTAGCATTCCTCCCGCTCTGCCCCGTGATCTGGGAAGCGTTTGCCTCCTCCACGCTGCTCTCAGAGTCTTCTTTAAAAATATAAAGACTTCAAACAGCAAACTGCTCAGCGAGGATAATGACGGCGTGCCGGGAACTGGCGTGTGCTGGGTGCTTATTAAAACATTTGTGATGGGAAGAACTGGTCAGAACCGTACAGCGGGAGCCCCGCGATGTTGTTATTTATTGAACGGGCCCTTCGTTAGACCCGGACAGACCTGGGCTTCGAGTAGCTGCACGGTGCAACAATAAAAAGCTTCATAGAAGAAATATCTGCGCAGCTGCTGCTGCAGGGAACAGTTTTTCAAATCGTAACTTGGGGAAGTTTCCATTTCCAAGGCTGTTTTCAAATGCAGCAAATAGTTCATACCTCTCTGGTTATGGTTTTTATTATTTAATGCTTTTTTTCCCCGACATAAGATAAATGGTGATTTTGTTTGAGGTTGCTTGCAGGATATAATACTGTGAGAGAAATGAGAAGTTCAAAATCCCAGTTGAATTTCTATTCATTTTAGGAGGAAGTAATTTTAAATATGTAAGCGTGAGCGTTTCACCCAATATTGCTTTTATATGATTATGCATAGAGAACTAGATTCTCAAATTCCAGTTTCAACTTCTAGTTTAAATGACTCCACAAGGAAACCAACCCCAACAAATGCACACAAATCTCACACAATTGTGTTTTTAATGTATAACATTGCAAAGTATAACATCCAGTACAAAGTCCATTATGAAACATGCAATACAAGCCCATGTTGTGTGCTCGAGGACATGAGTAAATACTGAAAGACAATACATGATACTTTTCATATTGTACTCTTGCGGCAAGCAGCCCATCTATAAAAAAACACATTTTCAGCATCGTTCAATGTACAGTGGGCGGCATGGTGGCCCAGTGGTTAGCACTGTTTCTTCACAGCAACAGGGTGCTGGGTTCGAACCCCAGTTCGTCCCAGGTCTTTTCTATGTTGAGTTTGCATGTTCTCCCCCGTGTCTGCGGTGGGTTTCCTCCGGGTGCTCTGGTTTCCTCCCACCGTCAAAAAGACATGCATGTTAGGGTTAATGCTCCTGTCTGTGCCCCTGAGCAAGGCAGTGGAAAGAAGAAGTGGAGTTGGTCCCCGGGCGCTGCAGCTGCCCAATGCTCCTATACAATAGCATGGGTTAAATGCAGAGAACACATTTCATTGTAACTGAAAAACTGTACAATGACAAAATATAGAGACATCTTTCAGCCATTTGAAGTGGCAGAGTTACCTGGTTCCTATCCATGTTTATTCAGTAACAGTCGACACCTTGAAGCTTATTTTGACATATTGAGGAGTAACGCTGTCCATTACAGAGAAGTCTAATATAGGTAGACATTATACAGACATACAAGTCAGGAGTGGCATCTCCATGCAGATATGTGTCCTTTCTTAACCGTCGGGTACTTTTACGACTCAAAGCCGTATATTCAGAGCCGTGTAGCGTTCGACCCCTGTCAACAGAGAAGCTAAGTTAATATCCGGACACGGCTTTTCATCGCCCGTGTGTCCTAAGTAGCTCCCCGGTAGTGGATACAGCCTGCTTAGTATATTGACTTTGTTGTAATGACAGCACCTTGGGCAGATGACAAGCTAGGCTGCATTGCGGAAGGGAGAAGGGTAAACACCCCCCCCTCCTCCTCCTCTGAGATTCGGGACCGGCCTGGAATCATGCATCTTCAGCCTGACAGGCTTGATTTCATTTGGTGCGTACTTGGTTCTGCCCTCATAGAAAAAAAAAAAACAAGACCAAAAAACAAAAAGCATTGAGATGCAATTAACGCACAGCTCGGACACCTTTAGGCTGGGTTTCTTTGGAGAACATAAAACCTGATGAATACACCTTTGTAACATTTTCAGGGCCTTATAAATGTTTTACCATACGGCTGGTAATCCCATCTCTCCCCTCGTCGAGTCTCTACAGACTCTCTAGTCAGCAAGGGCGTGGATGTGTGTGCGAGTACAAAAGGGTCTTCAAAGGCATCTCGACTTCTCTCGCAAAATGTTGAGCGACGCGTCCACGGGGGCTCAAGTGCGTTTACAAGCTCCTGAGCGCCGGTCAGATACCAAATGATACTTATATTAGTCTCTATTGGTCTTATTGACTTGTCAAGGTCAGGCGGCACAGATCGGAGACGAAGAGCCGAGGAACAGCTTGTCTGGTTGCTCAGAAGAGCCACGGTGGATTTGCTTTGGTCGTCTACATAATCTGAAACAATTTGGAAATGTTGATTTATAATCAGAAATTATTGCAGCAGTTGTGTAATGACTACAGCATGGATGACCATCCACAGTGACTCGGTATGCATGTGGGTGATGGTGTGCGTCAGATGTCAGATGAGAACAGGGGTTTTGAAAGTTGTCAGTTAATTTGGAGATGTACAGTATTTCATTTATGTGTAGCCAAGCATGGGCAAAGAATCATAATAATAAAAATCAATGCCCACGCCTGGCCTGTACTGATACATTGAGCTACATATGGTCTTTGGTTCTTTCATCGTGTTTACTGGTGCTGCCCGGTTAATCTGATGGCAGTTGTGGCGTCAGCCTGTGCAGTTATACAACCGCATAGGCTGCGATTTAATTCAATAATAAGATTGTCCACAATAATCGCGATATGATTTTTTCGCCAACCTAGTTTTTACACCATCTTCTCGTGATCCTCATTTCAGCTGCGACAAACTTAAGCCACTAAAATGAAGTGGTGCACACATGCACCTAAATATGTGCAGTTTATGTTTACCGTTTTCTCTCAAGCCTCTTGTTCGTTCAAGTAAAATTCTTTGGCCACTTTATTTGAAGACAGTTATTTTTAGTCAATCAGTTGTCAACTAACTGGTTCAGTTGGGAACATCAGCAAATGTAGTTTTTCATTTTCACATATACACCATCAGTTAGGAGTAGATTACATATTTGATGACATAGATAAGCAACTTTGAGTGTTAGAAAAGCGCTATATAAGGTTGCTATATTATTCTAATGCAGAAAGTAAAAACTCACTGGTATCAACTCCAAATGGAATTGTAACATTCAGCACTGCTTCAAAGTTTAAGTGAGGCCAACATCTATCGATGGCAAAGGACGAAGATGGACAGATCATACAAACTCTTTAATCAAGCCTAGGAAGCATTTGGTAAATAAATCTGTTCGAAGACGAGCAGGTCTTCATCTAGAAAAAGACGAAGATAGGAAAACTACTGGAGCAGTGACAGCAGACAGCGGTATAAATGAAGGTGTCAGAAAATAGAGGAAAATGTCAATATTTAATTAACATGGCAACTATATATATATATATATATATATATATATATATATATATATATATAAAACTATTGTTATGTGGAAAAGCCTTCATCACACTGGGCTTTTTGGTCTTTTTTCACAAGTTAAGACATTTCTCTCTCAATTTAGAGACATCTTCATCCTCTGTTATATGCTTCTCATAGGCCATGGATGAAGGCAACACGGATCAAGATTGAGAGGCAACATAAATTATTTATAAACTTAGCAGCAAAATGTCACCGATAATAACAAACAGTTGGTGTTAAAGCGTCTGCAAACACATTAAGCATTCCGGAGATTTCTTGAGGGGCCATCGAGGGACTCACAACAAACACAAAGGACTAATCAGTGTGTGCACCGCACCGATGGGTTTGTATTTTGCATAGAAATCAGTGAAATGTAGCATGTCTGAGTTTTTTCTGTCTCTCTCGCTCCGAGCGTGTCTGTGATAGTTAACATGATTGTTACACTTTGCAGCTAATTTGGAGTTCCCATATTACTCACGTTACTGTTGATATTGACCTGTTGCACGCTTACATTTGACGACACCTGACGTGCACTCTTGTCTGTAATATGGTCCTTATTTAGTGCGCTGAGGTGCCTGCAGGTTGACACACAAACACACCGACCAGCCAGTACATTAAAACCGCCTGATGCCACCGCCGTCAGGGAATACCGTCGCCATGAAAGGGGGTACCTGGTCTGCCACAGTGTTTAGGTAGGTGGTACGTGTCAAAGTAACATCCACATGAATGCCAGGACCCAAGGTTTCCCAGCAGAACATTGCCCAGAGCATCACACTGCCTCCACCGGCTAGCCTTCTTCCCATAATGCATCCGGGTGCCGTTTCTTCCCCAGGTAAACGACGCACATGCACCCGGCCGGCCACATGATGTAAAAGAAAACGTTATTCATCAGACCAGGCAACCTTCTTCCATTGCGCCATGGTCCAGTTCTGATGCTCACGTGCCCATTGCAGGTGATTTTGGTGGTGGACAGGGGTCATCATGGGCACTCTGACCAGTCTGCGGCTACGCAGCCCCACACGCAGCAAGCTGTGATGCACTGTGTGTTCTGACACCTGTCTATCATAGCCTTGGACCATTTTTGGTAGGTACTGCATACCACTGCATACCTGGAACACCCCACAAGACCTGCCGTTTTGGAGATTCTGTGGCCCAGTCGTCTAGCCATCTTAATTTAGAATCTGTCAAGTCACTCAGATCCTTATGATTGCCCTTTTTTTTTTCTTCCAACAAATCAAATTCAATAACCAACTGTTCACTTGCTGCCTAATATATCCCACCCTGTGACAGATGCCACTGTAATGAGATGCTCAATGTTAGTCACTTCACCTGTCAGTGGTTTCAATGTTCTGGATGATCGATGTGTGTCTGCCGACTCACTTGCAAGTTGCATTGCATAAACAAGGGAATGTAGAAGGTAGAGTGTTAGACCTTACATTCTCAAGCTATGAAAATGGCTTGATACCTTCAACATACAACACGTAGTGAAATGTATCAACGGCGGACGTCGCCATTATCTAATGGATATATACGGCTGCAGGACCTCACTGATTTAAATGGAACATCCTGGATTTCTGTAGCCTCCAACTAGAGGAAGACGGTGCTCAGTATTATGCTGTCCACGAGTTTAACCTGTGGACAAATTGTCTGGAATAATACCTTTTTTTTTTTTTTTCCCAATTGTACTTGGCCAATCACCCCGTTCTCTGAGCCGTCCCAGTCGCTCCTCCACCCACTCTGCCGATCCAGGGAGGGCTGCAGACTACCGCATGCCTCCTCCGATACATGTGGAGTCGCCAGCCGCCTCTTTTCACCTGACAGAGAGGAGTTTCACCAGGGGGACGTAGCGCGTGGGAGGATCACGCTATTCCCCCCAGTTCTCCCTCCCCCCTGAACAGGCGCCCTGACCGACCAGAGGAGGCGCTAGTGCAGCGACCAGGACACATACCCACGTCTGCCTTCGGCCAATTGTGTCTGTAGGGACGCCTGACCAAGCCGGAGGTTACACGGGGATTCGAACCGGCATTCCCCGTGTTAGTAGGCAACGGCGTAGACCACTGCGCTACCTGGACGCCCCTGGAATAATACCTTTCACTGAGTACATTGGGATGACGGACTTATACATGGGGATGATAGTTGGGACTGTACCATGGACACTGTAGGATGGCCAACATTTTTCTGTGGGAAAGTTTCAAAGTGATGTGAACATATATGAAACTGAGAATGAAAGTGGCATGATGGCTTTAATTTGTCATTCACCGAGCCATTGGCTATGAGTAAACGTGGGATTGTGACGGTGGCTTTTCAGTAAATGTATGGGTGTTAAACCAGCCCAGCCGTACACATTTATGTCTGGTTTGGGGACCGCTTGGTGTTTAGCCAAAGCTCGGAGCCACTAGGTAATAGCAGGCTCCCGTTCTTTTGTGTGCACCATTAGTCTTGGTCCCTACAGGCCTGTCTACCGCCGCGGTGGCTGGAGCCGGAGCCCACCCAGTTATCGGGCCAAACTGATAGGGCTCCAGACCTCCCGAGTCCCGCGGTTCAATATCAGATAAGAGATTCGGATTCTCCTCCTCCACCACAAACAACCCGTCATTGATAAAAGGGCTGCAGCCCAGATTTAACAAGGAGGTGGACCACAACGTGGGGTAACACCCCTCCATACAGTCACTCCCCCACTGCACTTATGCAAATGTAGTACGTGCGTTATACATATAACATATAGCGGGCAGACACGAGCTGGAGACGGGCTCTTTTTAAGAACTCTTAGAGCACATTTGGAGAAGAAGACAAGAGCCTATAGTGCAGTATAGCCATTATACCACTGAAATGAAAATAAAACAAACTGCTATGGCAGTGGTAAGAGAGGAGTCGTATCCCAACCCAACACTTCTCTGATAAAGGATGGGACACAACACACCGCTTTAGTTGGACAACGATGTCTATCAGTAGTATATTTCAACTGCAGACAATGTTTTGTGGCTCTTTTTTTTGGGGGGGGGGTTCCCCCTTTTTCTCCCCAATTGTCAGTTGTACCCATCCAATTACCCCACTCTGCCGATCCGGGGAGGGCTGCAGACTACCACATGCCTCCTCCGATACATGGAGTCACCAGCTGCTTCTTTTCCCCTGACAGTGAGGAGTTTCACCAGGGGGAACGTAGCGCGTGGGAGGATCACGCTATTCCCCCCGGTTCCCCCTCCCTCTCAAAGAGACGCCCCGACCGACCAGAGGAGGCGCTAGTGCAGCGACCCACATCCAACTTCCCACCCACAGACACGGCCAGTTGTGTCTGTACGGACATCCGACCAAGCCGGAGGTGACACGGGGATTCGGACCGGCGAGCCCCATGTTGGTAGGCAACAGAATAGACCGCTACGCAACCTGGATGCCCCTGTGGCTCTTTTTAAACCATACCCTTGAGAGAAACGCTTCATCACTCGTCTAAGTGACCTCTTCAGTCTCAGCTGACTGCAGGTGCCCCCACCCTTATAAACAACACAGCGGCATAACGACCCAAACCAACGATCGGTTTCATATGCAAATTACCGTTAGCGTTAACTAGAGTTTCAATGGCCATGTGTACTATTCACAGAGGATTGGGGAATGTGTGCAATCACGGCATTGTAAGCTGGCGAAGGACGTACCATCTACATCTACCATGTAGAGGACCCCCCCCCCCCCCCCGGTTCAGGGATGGTCTGGGAATATTTCACATGGCCATTGAAACCCTGGTTAATGCTCTGTATATGAAACCGATCGTTGGTTTCGGCCGGTACGCCACTGTATTGTTTATAAGGGTGGGGACACCTGCAGTCGGGTGAGACTGAAGAGGTCCGTGATGACATGTTGTGTCCAGACAAGCTGATTCACCCCTCTGTGATTTCCTTACCTGGGTTGTCGAGCATGCATCAAGGTGCCCTTTTTAGCCATTCCAGTTGAAGACAACAGACTCGCGCAATGAAAAACGAATTAGATTTCGGTAAGAATTGGACGTTTTTTTTCGTCTGCTGTAAGAGTTTGTTTTTTTTTTTTTTTTCTTCCGTTCCGCTCGAAGGCCTTTGAGACTGCAGACGTTTACAAGGTGGGAAGAGCAGAGAGCACTCGTCCTTAGAGAGCTCAAATCTTTTTTCAATGTTAACACAACCATAAAGACATCAATAAGGCAGGCGTGAAGCGAGAGCCGCTTCTGACGAGACCGTTCCTCACCGAGTTAGACGTTTCACAGTAGTCGGTTCACTGTGCCGCTGCAAAAAGGGGAAATTACTCTCAGAGACGAGGCTGGGACCAGCCTCCTACACTCTGTGTGTGTGTGTGTGTGTGTGTGTGTGTGTGTGTGTGTGTGTGTGTGTGTGTGTGTGTGCATGTGTGAACCTACATTAGGTGACAGAAAAGACAGAAATAACATTTCAAAAAATCATCCGGGGTACAGGGCCAAAGCTAAAATTCCTGTATAATGGTTGTCGAGTCATTTCTAAAACCGGATCCAGGCTGGTTCAGGGAGAAACAGTTTTCTTTAACCCTGCAGGAGTGGGGTTTGGCAGTTTTGACAAATTCCCCTAAAAGTGTTTTAAAACCCAAGTCGTTACGAGGCTCAGAGACTTGGTTGAAGTTGCACCTGATATATGTATACGTGTAATATATATATATATATATATATATATATATATATATATATATATATATATATATATATATATATGTGTGTGTGTGTGTGTGTGTGTGTGTGTGTATATATATATATATATAGGATTGGTGCCCAGTATGTAAAACCAGCAGCCAGTCCATTTTCCGTGCAACTCTTGCTCGTGGCTTCCTCGTAAGTCTCTCTGTCGGTCACCCTTTTCCACATGTTGGTTTTCACTTCACGAGAGATCAAATCCACAAATGTGTGTTTGCTGCTTCCCAGATCTTACGGAGGGGAAGTGTTTCCTTCTGCCCACACATTGCAGAGGAAGCAAAGACAACGTGCGTGCTGTGTGTGGTGAGTATAGTAACCTCTGTGTAGATAAATGTCAGGCCGTCACAGTATAATGTCTGGCTGGGAGTGGAAACCGCTCGGCTTTAAGAGGGGGCACACTGTGACTATAGGATTAATTTCAACATCAGCTGCAGTTATGTAAGTGATGTGTACTAAGGGGGGGGGGGGGCGGCGCAGCGGCACAGTGGTTAGCGCAGACGCCTCACAGCAAGAAGGTCCTGGGTTTGAGCCTCGGGGTAGTCCAACCTTGGGGGGTCATCCTGGGTCGTCCTCTGTGTGGAGTTTGCATGTTCTCCCCGTGTCTGCGTGGGTTTCCTCCGGGGGCTCCGGTTTCCTCCCACAGTCCAAAGACATGTAGGTCAGGTGAATCAGCCGTACTAAATTGAACGTGTCAGCCCTGTGATGGACTGGCGGCCTGTCCAGGGTGTCTCCTCGCCTGCCGCCCAATGACTGCTGGGATCGGCTCCAGCATCCCGCGACCCTGAGAGCAGGATAAGCGGTTTGGATAATGGATGGATGGGTGCTAAGCGACTCTGAGATCCCGACAAAGTCCAAGTTGACGTTTATTTGTATAGCCCAAATTCACAAGGTAGTCCCCGACGGGCTGTACAATCAGTACGATGTACGACATACGGCGCCCTCCGTCCTTGGACCCGAAACCCGAATGAGGGGAAAACTCCATCAGAAAAAAAACGTATCAAGAAAAAAAAGCCACAGCTTTGTCCAACACGGTGCATTGCTGAGTAACACATCATCCGTGAATAACTTTGTCTCAATGAGTCGGGCTTCGTCCGGTTTGTTAGCCTCGGTCTCTCAAGTCCAACGCTAAACCCCCCCCCCCCCACCAGATCCCCTGCGGCGCAGAGAAACCAGCTGATGGCGCGTATTACCCTGCACGTTGTACTGACTGATTCCTGGACATGGCATTTGAAAGAATAAGCAGTTGATTATCGCTTGTGGAAAAAAAAAAGCTTTTCTCTCGGCTTCCTTATCGGTGTGTAAGGTGACCTTCAGAGCAGCGCCGAGGGAGGGGAGAGCCATCAGAATAAATTACACGCTGCAGCCCCTGTCAGAGAAGCCTGCTGGCGGCAGCAGCAGAGGTGGGAGTGTGTCCACACACACACATGCACGCGGACACACACGCGCACAAACTTGTTTTCCTATCCTTGTGGGGGGTGAAAATATATGTTAGTGTAAAAATCCTATACCCTAACCCCAAACTCCAGAATTCACCCCTTTCCATAACCCCCCCCCCCCTTTATTTTCTCCTCAATTGTAGCTGGCCAATTACCCCACTCTTCCGAGCTGCCCTGGTCGCTGCCCCGCCCCCTCTGCTGATCCGGGGAGGGCTGCAGACTACCACATGCCTCCTCCGATACATGTGGAGTCGCCGGCTGCTTCTTTTCACCTGACAGTGAGGGGTTTCAACTAGGGGGACGTAGCGCATGGGGGGATCACGCTTATTCCCCCCAGTTCCCCCTCCCCCCAAACAGGCTCCCCAACCGAAGAGAGGAGGCGCTAGTGCAGCGACCAGGACACATACCCACATCCGGCTTCCCACCTGCAGGCACGGCCAGTTGTGTCTGTAGAGACGCCCCGATCAAGCCGGAGGTAACGCAGGGATTCGAACTGCCGATCCCCGGGTTGGTAGGCAACGGAATAGACCGCCACGCCACCCAGATGCCCGGAATGAACATTTCTGTTAGTGTAGAAATCCTATACCCTAACTCCAAACTCTAGAATTAGCCCCTTTCCATAAGATTAACCCCAACCATTGCCCTAATTGTACAACCCTAGGACAACCACAATTTAAGCCAAACCTTTGCCCCTAACCCTGACCCTGACCCTGAGCTGAAGTCTAATGCCTAGTTTTGATACTAGTCCTACGTTTAATCATAATCCCAATTGTAACCCTAGTCCTAAACCCAACCTCTAGTCCAGAAATAAGCCTTTTCCTCATGGGAACCCATAAAATGTCGCCGCAAAATGGGTGGTCTCCGAGTTTGCTATCCTTATGAGGACATGGGGTCCCCATTAGCACACACACACACACACCTCATTAGGTATGATGTAGAGTACTGTAGTGGGGCTGCTGGCTACCATCTCTGCACTGTATCTGTGTGCTTAAATCAGATGTAAATGAAAGAGAATAAAAAAACCGAGCACGGCACAAGATAAGTGGAGATATTAATACGGAATAGAAATATTCATCGCTGCTCTCGGTTCAGGATTTTTTTTTTTTGATTGATTGAAGCTGGCACTGTGGAGTTTGTCAGGCGGCGGGCTGAAGGAAGCAGAATGAAGGAGATAAGTCAATCTAAGTGATCCCTGAATGATTTCTCCCACCATGTCGACCTGCTGACCTCCCCCAGCAACTGAGCTTTATCAAGGGAGGAGATAATTCAAGGCCTCTGTGGAGCGCATCTGACCCCTGACCTCTTCTTCCATCATTCCGCATGTTGCCACACGTGGGCCGCACAGGCACGGTGACTGTGTGCTTGTCGACTATCACTTCAGGCGGTGGTTCCCGAACTTTTTAGGCAACGTGCCCCTTTCTACCTACCGACTGGGTTGATGCACCCTAATCACCCACACCTTCGCAAAAATGCAACATGGCCTATTTATAGCCGTGTTACAGGCATCAAATTTATTCATGCACAGATTATCAGAACACACGTAACCAAATATTCCAGGCTCTCCCACATTCGAATGAAACTGAAACCACACTGCAGCAAAGTTATGCACAAAGGCGTCACTTTTGAAGAGCAAAGAGGATGGATGGATGAGGGCAAGGGCACGCACACAGGCTCAGAGGCAGATGGGCCCATCATGAGAGAAGATGGGGGAAAATGCTGTCATATTTTCAGCCGCATTAAAGAAAAACTCCGTCACGTTTAAATTACAATTAACGGTAACGCTTTCTATGAAGCTTGCATCTATAATGCCCTATAAGTGTAGCTATAAGTCATTGTAAGATTCATTATAACCATGTATATGCCCTCACAACACCTCATAACCACCTTTATGATACATTGTCAATTTAAAACGGATTTCTGCATTATAAATATATCATCATTAGCCTGTTTATCTGTCAGACGTCATAATGCATCATAGCCAACTTGTTTTGCTGAAGTTTTGTAGAGATGCATAATGAGACTTCAGTGTTGTCTGTATATGTTCTCATTCATCCAGGTCATGGTTATCCAAAGGAATTGAATCAAGTGCAACTGGACTTGGTATATATAGAGACTTCAGTGTTATTTCACAGTCTTCAGCCATAGCTGTTAGTCATTGTAATACACATTATAGGAAAGTATGGGCGTTATAGATGCTTAAAGGGTGTTATAGATGCAAGCTTCAGAGAAAGTGTTACCCAATTAACAACACATAACATATCGGCTAGAGAAATTTGAACACCAGTAATTTGAATCAAACTGCATTAAAGTTGCACACAATTCACCATGTAAAGAACAAAGGTAATGACATGCATTGGCTCAGAAACAACATGGACAAAAAGTAGATCCATTTTATTACACCATTACATTTTTCCTCTCGTGCAACCCCTAGAGGCAGCTCGAGCACCCCAAGGGGTGCACGCACCACGCTTTGCAGTAACTCTTTAAATTACAGGCCACTCATTACACAGAAATAACCAGGTAATACACCAGTAAAATAGATGTAATTGAACTATAATGAGGGGCAAATACCGAGTAGTAGATGAGTAAAATAGGGGCTTTTCTGTATCTTTATTTTGTTTCCTTGTCATTATGCGTTGTTAATCTACATCAGACGTTGTATGGGATACATTCACACATCACATTGTACCAAACAGATATTTTGAATCCTTCGTGTCACATGGAGAAATAGTAATTATCTGTTAAACTTGAATAGAAGGTGAATATTGACCGTAACAACCATAGTAAGGATAGCACCGAATTCAATATTTACCTCATATTCAAGTTGTTTTCACATTCTTTTCTTTTTTTTTTTTTTTTTTCTTTTATTTATTTTTCTTTTTAGGCATCACTGAAAGCAACGCAGGGAATTCTTAAGGACTACAGAGGTCGGAAGGCTAAAATGCACCGTGCACAGAAAATGCGGGGAAGCAGGGAAGAGACGGAAAGTTAACGACTGAATAAAGCCTTCCCACAATCTAAAAATATTAAACAAACTAGCATCCAAGTAAAGAATGACTTTCAAAAGCAATTATTTTTGATATCTCAGTGCAATATCCATTCATGGGGTATGAAATTCATCTCAGCTCTATTGCTTTGTAAGGAAGATGAATGACCGGGAGGTGAATGTACGTATATGTAAAACAGGAGAGAAAATGTCTGATGTGTTTTGATAAATTGGAAGTTCCGATAGATTGATGAATAGACTTTAATTGGTGTAGTAATTACAGTAGTCCATCTTCAACCAGAGTGTGAATTATACAGTGACAATGGGGGGGGGGGGGGGGGTCAACTTGTTCTCCAGGGCGTAAAGGGAGCCCAGTACAGTGCAGGCGCATGCTTCAGTGAACTGAAGTCTTATTATCCTTACAGTATCTTGCTTGTTTAACATGATGTCTGCAGTATGTAGATGATGATAAATCAAATCCATTACACCAGCTCCTGGGGCGCAAACCATACAACAACTTTTGTACTCACGGGTCACCAACAACTTGCCTTTTGCTACTAGGTCCTGCCTGCTCACTGTCCTCCTCCTGCCTGCTGTCCTCCTGACCTCGCTCTGCCGCCTTAATACAACAGCACATAAATGTAAATTTCACCTCACCCATACTATCCTGCTCAATATTAAGCGTGCATGACAACCACAGAAAATACAGGCTGCATTATCGTCTCTAAGTCCCAGCTCTTACAAGTTTCAACTTACTCTTTTTTAGCATTAAAAAGTGCCAGATATCTCCTCTCCTCTTGCTCATGTTGACTCTGTGAATGAAATCTAATCTGAGTTCAGTAAAGTAGTCATACATTTGAACTAATACAGTTAATCAGCCTTAAGCACACATGGATTTTAATATTGTTCAATTACCCAGCCAGGTAAAACTCCTGCATTTCGGGAATGCAAACAAAGGGGATGCCTATTATAAAAACTAATATGAAGAAGGCAGAAGACTAACTACCACCACAGACACACAAGAGACTATTAAAATGAAATAATAAACTCTATATTGATGTCAAAACTTACCTCTACAGCAACTAATCCTCCATTGTCTCACTGCTCATGACTGAGCAACAGTGTTGGCTAAGATAATATATAATATAGACTACTAATTTTCCATTTTGACAATTGGCTATCAGTAAGAATGTCCATTCCATCCATCCATCCATTATCCGAACCGCTTATCCTGGTCTCAGGGTTGCGGGGATGCTGGAGCCTATCCCAGCAGTCATTTGGCTGCAGGTGGGGAGACACCCTGGACAGGCCGCCAGGCCATCACAGAATAGGAATACTAAGAGTAATAGGAACAGTAGGAATGTATGCTATGCAAGTAAGTACAGGTAAAGATATATAATTTTTATTGACATATTTATGAGAACATTGCACTTTACTTGTGTGTTTGCAAAGCGCCTTTGTTTCTGCAGGTTGTTCACAGGGTCGGTAAACTAAAATCCGTTGCCCTCTGAAAACTCAATGGGTGGCCTCTGAATCCACTGAAAATTGGAGATAGTAGGTGAGGTGTGGATGCTGGTGAGAATAGTGATCTGTTATGGGGTTTGACACGTTCTATAGGGAAACACATTAATTTCTTGGCTCTCGTGCAGTATCTTAAATTGTCGCTGAATTCTGGGATAAGTAGTGTGTAAAAGCAACACGGAAAACAAAACCTGTTTACTGGGAATTAAAATTGGTGACTCCAATCTTATGTTCCGCTAAGATTAAAATTAAATGTATTTATATATTTTTTTGAAATATATAAATACATTCATACACATACATACATGCAAAGAGACATAAATGAATGAGTTGCACACAGCTCAGGGCCTTGGCTGCCATCTTCATTTATCAAGTTATGGTCCATTCCCTAATATGGCCCCTGTAGAAGTAATCGTGCAAAATCTCACAATGTTTTCTCTTTGACTTTGTTAGTTTGAAAGAAATTTGCAGGTTTAAAGGCACATATGTTTCCCTATTAATTTCTGCAGTTTTCATTTTGGCCAGAAGGATGGTGCACTTTAAATCAGCTACTGTATCCAGTGCCGTGATTGAGGCTGCAATCGACTACAGATGTAGTTATGATTGATTACCTGAGAAGGATAAAGGCAAGCTCTTAAGCTTGTACTAATAGGCCTCCTGCTGTTTTATTGCAGCACATCAATAACCCTGCAGAGTCTCTTCTCCTCTCTGCAGTCACACTGTTAGGTTCCGCTCGTCCCTTTCTCCTCTTCTGATTAGATGGGCGCATCCCAGATTTTCCCTAATGGCGCGACTGTTTTCAGTCGCATCCTCTGTGTACAGTTATCAATCTTGAGTTGACGTGGACCAGCTCACTTGGGATGAATAAACAGGGGGAAAAAATAAATAAAACTTCGGTAAACCCAGGATGCAGTTTTTCAACACAGTATATCAAAACTTCACGAGAGAAGGAGGAAGCCGTGAATAGAATAGTTACCATCGCTAATACGGCATCTCCAGAATTTTCTATTGCGATCAGCTTTGTGGTGACTGTTGATTTCATGTGCCTGGTGTTGTCAGAGAGGGTCCATTTATTCATCTTACACTGCAGACCAATGGGAAAAAAAGTAATTGGTGTGGGTTCATGCAGTTGATACCAGTATATGTGATGTGCGGGCTAAACGTCTGGAAGACACACTCAAGACTTATTAATAATACACAATTTCACACGACATAAAGGCTGTTTCCTTTACAGCCAAGAACATCACTTTTGCCCACAGGGCTGCCAAAACGCATTGCTTTCCATAAAGGGTTAATGATAGGCCGACATGACAAGATATTTGTTTGGCTGCATAGAGGCAGTTCAGATGGGAAATTGCAGGGCGACAGGAACTTACCCAGACCTCGTCTACAACCCCGTCTCCTCTGAGCCCACTACAGGGCTTGTTGTTCTTGGTCCATTTCTTGCGTATTTAAAGAAAACGTGTGAGAAACAGTTATTTGACACTGCTACCAAACAACACTGCCATTTCCAATACCGCCAAACAAAAAAGAGACGTTTCGTCCAGGGGGACTCTGTACACCCACGATACCTACTGGACCAAAACGGACACATCCTGCCGTTTTGTTTCTTTGGCTTCAGAAAAGTAATCACAAATGTTTTAAATTTGTTGGAAGTTTTAGCATTATAATTTAGAGTAATTAAGAATTAAGGCTAGCAATGCAAGTAGCCAGAATGACCGAATGGCCCGATACCAAATTACTACTGCAGCAAAGAAGTAAAGTAAAAATACAATACGATACTTTCAAATGGATTTTGCATTACCCGAGTAAGTTTGTAAATGCAAGAAATGGGATTTGGGGTGGCTTCATGAAACATTTGATAAATCAGCCATCCATCCAGCCATCCATCCATCTATTATCTGAACCGCTTATCTTGCTCTCAGGGTTGCGGGGATGCTGGGGCCTGTCATTGGGCAACAGGCGGGGAGACACCCTGGACAGGCCGCCAGGCCATCACAGGACACACACACACATTCACACCTAGGGACAATTTAGTACCACCGATTCACCTGACCTACATGTCTTTGGACTGTGGGAGGAAACCGGCGCCCCCGGAGGAAACCCATGCAGACACGGGGAGAACATGCAAACTCCACACAGAGGACGACCCGGGAGGACCCGCCAAGGTTGGACTACCCCAGGACCTTCTTCCTGTGAGGCGACCGCGCTAACCACTGTGCCGCCATACCGCCTCATTTGATAAATAATACATCATATAATAACTATGTATTCATAAGAAAGAGAAATAGGCTAAAAGGAACTTGGGCTTTGAACTTAGAGCGTATAGAAGAACGCTGCAAGTCCCATACACAGCGCACGTCACCAACATGGAAGTGCTGAACAGAGTCAAGGAAGCTACTGGTCACCATGATAGTTTACTGACAATGGTAAAAAAAGGAAATTTAACTGGTTTGGGCACGTTTGCCGAACGGAAAGGACACTTGCAAAGGACATCCTGAAGGGCCTGGTAGAAGGGACTAGGAAGAGAGGGAGATGGAGAAAAACCTGGGTAAGCATCATGGGAGAATGGCTCCAGATGAGCGCAGTGGAGGCGGGGAGAGCTGCGATGGATAGGGAACGGTGGAAGAGACTTGTTGAGGCATCAGCTGTGCTCCTACACCCTCCATAGGTTATGGAACCGACGATGATGATGATGGTGATGAACTTAGGCTATAATTGGTCCTTTTGATTTGATGGTTTTTTTGTTTTTGATTGTGCTATTTGATTTGGTTGGTCCTATTTCTGTGATGGCCTGGCGGCCTGGCCAGAGTGTCTCCCCGCCTGCCGCCCAGTGACTGCTGGGATAGGCTCCAGCATCCCCGTGACCCTGAGTAACGGTGAACGGTTTGGATAATGGCTGGATGGATGGAAGAATTACCATGGAAATAGACATATTACAGTGATGAAACTAAAAACAATCAATTTGTTCCTTTCACGGTTGTAACCACGGTCCTCACAGATTCATCCGCGGGGAAAAGAGATGGCGGCACTCGGTGCAGTGTCCTCGCTGTATTTCAGTGCCCACCCTGTCAGCCCCAGTTCTTATTCAAGCAATTTGGTAAACCCATTAAAGCCCTTGGATTGAATTGCCTTGAATTTCCATTCTGCTTGAATTTCATTATGAATTCGGGTGCCGGATCGATCATACTCTGTAGTACAGATTGGATTACCAATCTGTCATCTTTTGGTTAGTATAGTGTGTCTTACTTTGTGTGGAAAACACGCACACATAGTTCCGGCCTTGAGGGGTTTCGCATTATATATGGGTCTGTGTTTTATGTTTGTGCCATGTGTCTGTGGGTGCGCGTGGGGGTGAGCGAATGGGTAAATGACTCCTTGTGGGCACGTGCATGCTACTTTGGTGTTTATATATGTGTTTTACTTTTCAGTGCGTGAGCACGTGCTATCAAAAGCCATCTCAAAGACAACAGACCGAGGACGACGAACGTCGATAAGTGATTATGTGGAGGTTTCAGTGGAACAGGTGATTCCTCAGCTGTGGCCGGGGGGGGGGGGGCGAGGGTTTCACGGGTGTACCGAGACGGCAGGAACATTAAAAACTCAGCGAGCCGGGGGCCCCGGCAATTCTTTGCGAGATCAATAACGGAGCGTAGCTCTACAGCTGTTCCCTCAATGCACACGCTGTTGCCAGCAGTGGGGAGATGAATCACCGCAGCCGTGTGGTCGGACCATCATGTCCATCTTTCTTGAAGGGAAGCTCACTGGCAAACATGAGACAGAACTCCAAGGAGTGTGGAGCACAATGTATGCAGTCACTAAGATAATATACATATATATGTATATAAAAACAAGGTTTTCAAAATAGAACGGGTCATTAATTCAGTTTGTTCTTTTCTAATGCTTTACCGTAACCTGTATTTCAAGACAGGAGGCTGGGTTGTGTTAAAAGAAAATGCTTTGGGTTTTTTTTTTCATAAATACACGCTTACTTACTTCTTTATTCTTATAGTATCAAGTTTTTCCCCATTGAAATGAACGGCAGAATCTTGGGACTCTTCTTGATGGATGACTGTTGGCGTCACACCTCACTGTTGGCTCCTCATAAAGTAAACTTACAGTTCAGCTGATGCAACCGCAAAAATCTCTGCTCTGAATATTTAGCCTGTTCTAATTAATTTATCGATCTTGTTTTATAAAGCTGTGTTAATATATCCTGTTGATGAAGCTACTAAAAACACCCATGCCTTACACAAAAGCTGCTAAACTCACACATACTTTCTGCAGCCTCCCTTTGTGCCAAAACTGGAGATGCAAATGCAAAATCATGCAAAATTCATAATGGGTTTTTTTTTTTCCAACTTGGACCAGGCAACTGAGCGTAAGTGACTCATCGTGTTGGCAGCGTGGCCGTAAAGCAGTGGGCCTGGCTTAGACTGCTATTACAGGATTTGTTCTGCTGTAACAGATTTGTGTTGGCTGTTTTATTTCAAATTAATTTATTGATTCAAAATCTAGGACTAAATCAAATTATCCGTGAATATGCCAGGATCCGAAATCATCTCGGTAATGGAGCCATCTCAGGATGAGGACAGGACATATAGGACTCTGTTGGTTTCCATATGGCAGCAATGCTGGCTAATTACTCCATAATTAACTTGAATGTCTGCACTCCGGACCATTTGCTTCAGCAGCTGTCATCTTTGAGTCCCCATATCGCCACATGCAATGACACACACCTTACTCCCACCCAGAGACACATGCTCATTAACTAACCCATTAAAAGCATGGCGCAGCGCCGTTACCACCCTCCCTACCTTATTTTGTTTCTTTACCCTTTGCCCACAATCCCCCCCTCACAAAAAATGCACCAGCATGGCCCTGATTCCTACAACAGCACATTATTGAGTAAATCACTATATGCTTGATTTACCGTCGTAGCCAGCCGTATGAGTAAAAGGAGACTGCGTCTGACATTACATACCAGCATACTATTATTATTATTTTTCTTCTTCTTCTTTCAGCTTATTCCCTGTTTCCCAGGGGTCACCACAGCGGATTTTACAGTTTCCATCGGTACCCTGTGAAGGCACAGCACCAATGGCAGCAGTTGTTAACCCGGGCCTTGACCGATCTGGTCATCCGATCTGATCCGGTATCGAGCCTGCACCGATCTGGTATGTTCTTGTCAATTCACTTATTGATTTGGCAAAATTTTACATCGGATGCCCTTCCTGACACAACCACTGACCCTACGGACAGGGACACAGGTAAAGCTCTGGATGCCATCCCAGTATTCATGGACTTGCACCCATGCCTGTTGCCACTATTTCTCATCTCATCTCATCATCAGTCACTTCTCGGGGGTCGGGTCGCGGTAGCAGCAAGGTAAGTAGGGCGCTCCAGACGTCCCTCTCCTCAGCAATGCCCTCCAGCTCCTCCTGGGGGATCCCAAGGCTTCCCCGGGCCAGATTGGACATGCAGTCTCTCCAGTGAGTTCTGAGTCTATCCCCGGGGTCTCCTCCCAGTTGGACGTGCCCGGAAAACCTCCAAAGGAAGGCACCCAGGAGGCATCCTAATGAGATGCCCAAACCACCTCAACTGGCTCTTTTTGGCATGAAGAAGCAACGGCTCTACTCCGAGCTCCCTCCGGATGTCCAAGCTCCTCACCCTATCTCTAAGGCTGAGCCCAGGCACCCTACGGAGGAAACTGATTTCAGCCTCTTGTATCCACAATCGCACCCTTTCGGTCACTACCCAAAGCTCATGACCATAGGTGAGGGTTAGAACGAAGATTGACTGGTAAATTGGGAGCTTTGCCTTCCGGCTCAGCTATCCACATTACTGCTGATGCTGCACCAACCCGTCCTTCAGTCTCCCGCTCCATCCTACCCTCACTCGTGAACAAGACCCCGAGATACTTGAACTCCTTCACTTGAGGCAACAACTCATCCCCAAACCCGAGGGAGCAATCCACCATTTTCCGGTAGAGAACCATGGCTTCAGACTTGGAGGTGCTGACTCTCATCCCGGCCATTTCACACTCAGCTGCAAACCGCCCCAGTGCACGCTGGAGGTCGCATTCTGATGAAGCCAACAAAACCACATCATCTGTAAAGAGCAGAGATGCAATTGTGAGGTTGCCAAAACAGACACACTCCTCACCTTGGCTGTGCCTTGAGATCCTGTCCATGAATATCACAAACAGAATCGGAGACAAGGGACAACCTTGGCGGAGTCCGACACCCACCAAATACGTGTTTGACTTTGTGCTGAGAATGCGGACACAGCTCTCACTTCGGTTATACAAGGACCGGATGGCTTGTAGCAACTGCCCCATACTCCTGCAGTACCCCCCCACAGAGGGCCCCGGGGTACACAGTCGTAAGCTTTCTGCCAAGTCCTTAAAACACATGTAGACGGGCTGGTCAGACTCCCATGCCTCCCTCAGCACTTTCGCAAGGGTAAAGAGTTGGTCCGTTGTTCCACAGCCAGGATGGAATCCACGTTGTTCCTCCTGGGTCCGAGGTTCAACAGTCGGTCGGAGCGTCATTTCCAGCACCCGATAGTAGACTTTCCCAGGGAGGCTGAGCAATGTGATGCCCCGATAATTGGGGCACACCCTCGGGTCCCCTTTTCTATATATCGCCACTATTTAGTACACCAAAATAGTACAACTTCCGGTTTAGCAGCAAATGGGGTAAGGCCCTACTTTTTAGGGCCCTTGCAGAATCCTTGCTAATTCCATATTTTAACGACATCGTCATTGTAAATATTATGCAAAACACTTAAATCTGTTATTAATAAATCAAAATAGCATGCGAGTGTTTTTCATATGTTGAAAACCGCAGTGATGAATCAAATAGCGTGAAAAATACCCGGATGTGATACTACAGCCAGAAAAATTTTTGGAGCATACAAACACTGGACATGAGTATCCCACAGTGCATTGCGATATTTCACGACAACGACCAACAATGGCGGAGGGTGACACAAAACTCATCTGGCAGAAAGGTGGAACCGCTTAAAGTGACTTTCAACTATGCTGAGCTGATCATCTTTTAATTTTACATCTTAAAAAAAAGTTGAGGATCACCACTCCAGTAGAAGTTTATATGCAGCGTGTCATCATTAACCCGCAAAGAGCTGAGAGGAAGCGGCACAGCTCTGTGATGAAGTAGTATTACTAAATAGCCATTATACTTTTACTCACATACTTATAGTATGCTGGAAGATAGTACACACATATAGTATGGGATTTCAGTCACAGCCGGAGATGGGGAAAAAAAATTGTCATGAACACACGTCACACATAACACACAACACAGACAAAATCAAGTAGGACACACTTTGTACAATTTGGGGAATTTTGACTGAATTTTGTACAGTTTGATGTTTGGGTGTTTTTCAGGTCAGCACTTCAAGGCTGGTCTTACATACCGAGCAGGCAGTCATCTCATCTGGTCTGTGGTTTTTCGGTGTCAGGCCGTTGAGAAGAAGACATTGCTATTCATTCCAGTGTTGTCTTGTGCAGCGATTTATAGACAGGTGTAATCCGTATGGATCCCTTGTTTTCATTTAAAACTCATGTGGCTGCATTTCTATGAGCTTCACTTGACTAGAAAAGGAGGGCACCACAGAGGACTGACCTTCCTATTTGAAAAAACTTTTTTTCTTTTAAATGAAAGTCACATGTATGTAAACATAATTATTTAATACTTTTTTTAAGGAAAAAAAATCTCAATCTGATGACCCTTGGGTGTGTGAACTTGAAAAATGAGGTGGTAGCCACAGTGATTCATGACAATGCCTTGTTTCTCTTTATTTTTGTATTCCCCCCACCCCCATTTTTCTCCCCAATTGTACTTGGCCAATCACCCCATTCTTCCGAGCCATCCCGGTCGCTGCTCCACCCCCTCCGCCATTCTGGGGATGGCTGCAGACTACCACATGCCTCCTCCGATACAGTCGCTTCTTTTCACCTGACAGTGAGGAGTTTCGCCAGGGGGATGTAGTGCATGGAAGGATCACGCTATTCCCCCCAGTTCCCACTGCCCCCCCAGACAGTCGCCATGATCGACCAGAGGAGGCGCTAGTGCAGTGACCAGGACACATAGTCACATCTAGCTTCCCACCCGCAGACACAGCCAATTGTGTGTCTGTTGGGACGCCGGACCAAGCCGGAGGTAACACGGGGGTTCGAACCAGCGATCCCCGTGTTGGTAGGCAACAGAATAGACCGCCACGCAACCTAGACACCATAGATAGATAGATAGATAGATAGATAGATAGATAGATAGATAGGTGGACGGACAGACAGGGCTTTTGCATTTTCATGATGTGAAAGTACGTATATTGACTCACTGCAAACAGCATTTGGGAAGAGGGAAACCTGCCTAATTGCTCCATTGGGCTTCACTTCATGAGGCTATAAATATGATAGATCATCTGTAGGGACAGGGACCCGCACAGCTTCCAGTTCAGCCACGCTGTTCCTCATAGTAACGAGGCCTGTGTCCCGGCTACATTTTTGGTCCATTGTAGGAGTAGCATCCTGTGGAGAAAGTGTGGACAATTCCTTGGTTCTGTCCTCCACCGATCCACAGAGCAATTTGACACACAGAATGGTTTGATTTCCCTTCAGCGACCGTTCTCAGGTGAGCCAACCTTTTTTTCCCCCTCCACTGAAGCAGGAGCACTTTCTGGGGCTCTGCAATCATCTTACCTCCCGTGAAGCTGAAGTGCCTCTCAATTTTGAGGGCTTGAAAAGATCCCTGTTCCACTTTACATACATTGTAGTTTGGCTTTTGGAAAGTTTGGAGACCTGGGTGTGTCTTGTTTTTTCTTGTGACATTCTTTCAGGTCATTCCAAGTCCAGAAATGACCACGTCGCCCAAAGGACACTTGCACAAAAGCTGGCAGAGGAAATAGGGGAGGTCAAAATGGAGGAGCGCCGGCATTCTTTTGGATAGTGGTGTACCCAGTTTCAGATGAAATAAAATAACCCAAAACCGTTCTTAACGACGGGGTTACTGGGTGCTAGTCATTAACAATTTTAGCAAATTTCCCACTTTGTGTTAAGAGACTATGGACACTCGTGATAGTCACCGTTGCAGTAATCGTGCATGTACAAGGTCTGTAAGAATCCCTTTTAAAACACCCTTCGATGCTACAAAGAAAAGAATTGAAGAAGAATAAAAACACAGATATGGAAAATGCCCATTAAGGCACTCGTTACTAACCTTACCTGAAACCACTCATACTATCACGGAAGCAGATACGATAGATTTTAAGAAGACGAAAAACAAGAAGGCCAGCTTCAGTCCCCCTGCAGGATCCATTCACTCCTCTCTATACTACTAACGGCGCCGCGGGGAGTATGTGATGGCATCAAAACTTCGACGAAATAATGGATGCCGGTAATAAGCTGAAGGTTACTCCACAGCGGAGAGTTTGAAGTAAATGACATGCATCATGGAGGATGAGAGAGGAGTAAGTGGATATAACTCAAAGCCATATTTGAATAGGGGGATGAAGGCAGATGAAAGGTAATTACGCTTCATTAGGAAAAAGTGCTTCTGGAGCAGAATTCTGACATTCCCTATAGCTGAAATTAGATTTCAAGGGGATCGGCGTGACCTGGTCTGTAAATGGTTTATTACAGGAAGGATCTTTTCAAGAGGTTAACCATTACCCTAGCATGTTTGACTGCTTGGCATTTCCTCGTTAGATCAATATTCAGCCCACAGTGTCTGAACCGCCGAACGTTTAATTCAAATTTTAAGGTTTTCCTGGCACTCGCTGGGGTGTTTTTGTCCTCCGCTCATTTGCTGGCATGTACAGGACAGACACGCGTAGCAGTTGAGCCAAGCAGCAGCAGCAACTTCACCATTTCCCGCCTTAGCCGTCAAGTTAAGGAGGACTACGGCCCATTATGAGAAGAGGAGGGCTGAGGTGTGGAATATGTTTAGGGGTATAATGCGTTGTGTGGTTGTGTTAGAGAAGAAGAGTTTGTTGCTGGATTTGTAGAGGGGAGCAAGGAGGGAGGATAATGGTGGATTTTGGTTAAACAGTATGCTGTGTGGTATATGTGTATTTTGATTTCTTTGATTTGGTGGTGGTGGGGGGTCTGTAGGCTGGAAGCCATGCCAAGGCCTGCAGGTTACCTCACCAATTTTGGTTTTGTCGACCTGTGTTGCAATCTTTGATTCTGTAGGGTTTGTGAAATGTTTTATTTCCCTATTTGACTGGTATGTGTCTTGTTTTTTTCTATAGAATAAAAGAAGAAAAAAAATCTCGTCACCTCACATGGATCGTGGCTGCAAGATCCCCGATCTCAAAGTGGTTTCAGAAAGAGTGCTCCTGCTTTTACGGTGGGTGTTGATGCTGAGTAGATTGGTTTGGCTTGGTTTGGTTTGGCTTGGTTTGTGAAAAATAAGTTTAGCCTGACTGTAAGAAAACTAAACAGTGTTGTGACTCCCAGGCTGAACAGCTGTCCTACACGGAGCTAACTGCAGGCTACAGCACAGATATTTATTTTATTGTTATAATTCTGGCTGGGATGCTAAAAAAAACATCCCATGCCATTTTAAATATTAACACTGAACCTAGCGGTCCAAGGACAATCCAATTTTTATTTTTTTCTCTTCCAAAGCCCTTTTAAAGAGCTGCTGGATCAGCAAAAGAAAGACATGATAAAAGCTGTCGTAAAACAATTTTTTAAAGTCCATTAAATCACACGGCCTGCCGAGAGGACAGAAATAAGTTGACGTAGGATTTGGATACTGAAAATGAAGAGCTGCAGAAGCTGCCGGAACATGTTTTCTTTTTTTTGTTTTAATGATAGCTGACGGTACAGCAAACATGTTTAGAGCAGAACGGTTGATATAAGAAACAAGGATCGAAAGGAAAAAAACAGGCACAACAAACAAGCTGCCAGACTGATTTCCCTTTAATCCTTTGACAATTGTTGTGACCTAATTCTCGGTGCTGTGTTGTGTTATGAATATTATTCCTGTGTAGTGCGTGAGTCATAGTTCTGGCCTGTTTGATGTTCATCTGTGCACTGTGCAGAAACTGTGCAGAAACTGTAGAAACTGTGCAGAAAAGGCCCGTAGCCCGAGCCCCTCGCCAGCAAAGACTGGCTCAACCTGCCCACAGCCAGCACACTCCTGGCAGAGCAACGCAAACTTTATTCACACAGCACATTTCATACACAGGCCATTTCAACGTGCTTTACATAAGGCAGACAATAAATTTACACACTGCGATAAAATGAAGAAAACAGATCCGAGAAGACAATAAAATACAATAATACAAAATAATTAAGGATTTTTAAAGAAATGCGTAGAAAAAGAGTGAAACTAGGGTGAAATTGCAGTGCAGCTAGATTAAATTAAAAGCAATGGCAACAAAAAAAAAGAAGTTTGCAGCCTTGATTTGTGACTCAGTTTAATATGTCTCAGACCTTCTGGGAGTTTATTACAGATGTGAGCAGCGTAGCAGCTAAAATCAACTTCACCGTGTTTGGCTTTAACTCCCAAGAACAATAAAGCCTCTTTCCCACTAGATAAAAAACCCCACTAACATCTAGCTTTTGTCTTTAGAGGCGAAGGTCACATCGGCATTCAGTCCCGGGGCAGATGACCCTGCAGTAGTCATGGGTATTTATCAGCCCCAGGTCTGATCGGCAGTGATGGAAAGTGACGCCTGGGTCGACACGCTGACTTTCGCCCCTTTTCCAGCACAATTCTGTGACGCCTCCATTGGGAACTTCTGCGACTCTTGGGGGCTGTTCATGAGTTGTGTTTTTTTGCACGCACAAATTCATTATTTTCAATGGAGAAGCGCATCAAGCACATTCAAAACCAGAAGCGGCGCTGTAGCGGCGTGCACTCGTTTCAGCAAGGCTTGTTTTTTTGGGCGCAACTGCGGAGCACCATGGTGGAAGAATCTCAACTTGTTCAAATGCAGCAAGTGCAGGTGGTTGAGTCACGGGAAAGTACTGCAGCGATTTGTTGACTTGCTGCCCGAGATCAGATCATTTCTGGAGTCACGAAATGAGGAGCATGAGGAGCTGTCTGATGATGCATGGCTGTGAACGAGCTCGGCTATGAGCTTCAGGGAAAAGACAAAGACATGGCACACATGATCAGCGCTGTGGATGCCTGTAAGGCCAAGGTGGGTGTGGGCCTCTCAGCTGAGGAGTGGAAGGCTGGTGCACTTCCCAAACCTAGAGAAAATGTCACAAAACATCAGGAAACAAAGATGCTTTTCTCCCGCAAGAATGCTGCACCCACCTGGAGAAACTGGCATCCGAATTCAACGGGCGTTTTCAGGAGTTAACCGACATAGGGGAAATTGTTGCATTTATCTCAAACCCTTTCCTCCCCATTGAGATTCAGGAGGTGTCCGCGAAATTCCAGTATTTGCTTTACCAATCGGAGTTGACATGGAGATAATTGATTTGCCAAATGACATCGAGTTGGAAGCAAGATCAAGAGACAGTGAGTTTTGGGGTCTTGTA
Organism: Lampris incognitus; assembly: GCF_029633865.1. Taxonomy (NCBI): domain Eukaryota; kingdom Metazoa; phylum Chordata; class Actinopteri; order Lampriformes; family Lampridae; genus Lampris; species Lampris incognitus. The sequence continues at coordinate 11,647,482 of NC_079223.1, forward strand.
AACACTGAAAAGTTTCCCCTCGTTTCATCTTGCGCACTTAAGGTGAAGGCCGACTTTGGATCAACATATATCTGGGAGATGGCCTTTTCACAGATGAAAATAACCAAGTCAAAGAACAGGTCTTGTCTAACTAAGACATCTCACAGACAGTGTCAGACCTGCTGTATCAAACTATGAGCCAGACTACAGAACATTTGCTGATAGTGTGCAATCACAGCCATCACATTGAATGTGTGTGTGTGTGTGTATGTGTGTGTGTGTGTGTGTGTGGGGGGGGATCTCATCCACAGCCATCAGAGTGAGTGACTATTGCCAGTTTGAAATATGATTATGATCTGTTGTAGGTTATTGTTTACAAAAAGATATTATCTTTGTTGTATGTTGTTCAGAAGGCAAAGTGAGACAGTACTGCACATGATTGGTTTAGCCCTGTAACTGACTGGTTGTTGAGGTTATTATGAATGGTGAATGAGTGATAGGCCTGTGGAAATATTGAAAATTTTAATATGACTGTTGTCATAAAATGTTGAGTGATAGTTGCACTTACCTCTGGTTATACTATTTGTATGATTAAATTAATACTTTGTCTGTTGTCGTAATTAAATTATAATTGGCTTGTGATCTTGGTGGGAGACAAATATTTGATAGGGGCTTTGAAACAAAAATAATTGGCTTATGACTGACAGATAACAAAATAAAGTGTCAAAGTGGAACTACATTGTGGGCTGGTTTTCTTTCATAATTTTTTGCAAGTGGTAGATCTTGGTTTACGTTTGGACTTGGGTTGTGATCTTAGGCTTGAAAGGGTCGGAGACCACTGTCTTAAAGGAAGGTGGACAAGAACTCCTGTACCACATCCACGCCCTCCTCCTGAAGGTCTGGGAAAAAGAACTTCAGTCAGACCTCAGGGATGCTCTACTAGTGGCCATATTCACAAAAGGGGACAAGGTGGACTGTGGAAACTACAGGGGTATCTCACTCCTGTCAACAACAGGCAGATTCCTCTCTTGTGTCCCCACAAAGCGACTGATACCACTGGCTTAGGCAGTATTCCCAGAATCTTAGTGTGGCTTCCGTCCTTCCAGAAGTACAGCAGACATGATATTTACAGCATGCCAACTCCAGGAAAAATGCCATGAACAAAAGCAGCCTTTGTACATGGCTTTCATAGACCTGACAAAGGCTTTTTATTCAGTAGACCACCAGACTCTGTGGAGTATACTATCAATATATGGCAGCCCTGACAAATACATCAAAATATTGAGGCTTCTACATGACGTCATGTCAGTCACAGTGCTCAGCAATGGCAGCTCTGAATCAGAGCCCTTCACTGTGGAAACCAGGGTCAAACAGGGATGAATCATCGCACCCACCCTGTTTGCCATCTTTATTGCTGCCATACTCCACCTCATTGGCAAAGAGCTGCCACAGGGATCCCAATTCTGTACAGAACTGAAGGCAGGCTCTGCAACCTTAATAGGTTCAATGCGAAGAGCAAAGTGTGTACACCAACATCATGGCGCTTCAGTATGCCGACGACAACGCCGTTGCAGCACACTCCGCAGAAGACCTCCAGGACATTCTGAATGCCTTTGCCAAGGCATGCAGACTCTTGCGTCTAGCATTAAACATCAAGAAGACCCAGGTCTTATATCAACCTCCACCCATTCAGCCATCTACCCAGTCCACTATAAAAGTGGACAACAAAATTATTGAAAACGTTGATCACTTCCCCTACCTCGGCAGCCTTCTCTTCTCAAAAGCTGACATCAACTCTGAAGTCGCCCATCACCTGAGTTGTGCCAGTGGCGCTTACGCCAGAGGAAAAGATTCTTTGAAGACCAAGACCTAAAGGCCCAAACAAAACTCCTGGTCTACAGAACTGTTGTTCTCCCCACCCTGCTGTATGGAGCAGAGTCATGGACCACCTACAGCAGGCACATTAGAGTCCTGCAACAATACCGCCTGGATTATTTTGCTCCTTATTTGTTGAGCACTTTCCCTACCGTTGAGTGTTTCTTATAACAAAGCCTTATATGTGGTACACGCTCTACCAGGTGAGCCGCCGGGGCGCCGCACAGCATGAGAATTATTAGCGAGGGGCGGTACGCCACAATGAGCCTCTTCCCCTGTTCCATATTTTCCCATTATTATTACTTCACCAGTAGCATTTTACGCTGCCTTTGTTCCTGTATCAGACACTCTCTACAGGCTCACGCTTGTTTCGCTCTTCCTGTTCTGTGAACACCACCTGCAAATTTCCTATATTGCACAAGATGAGAAACATGAGCGAAGAAACAACCGACCAAAAACCACCCACCCCCTTAAAAAATGGAAAAAACAAAAACCCACAGCCAAACATCTGTGTCAGAACAACAAATCTTAGTCTTTACCTGCATTTTTGTCCCGTTTCACTCCCTCCTCCCTTCCGCCGTCGTGCCCAGTCCCTCCTCCGCGTGAGGGAGTTGGTTTGCTCTGATCTCCAGCCGGCCGTACGAGGCCTCCGGGCACGCTCGGCCAAGTTTCTCCTGCAGGCTCCTCTGCTTCTCCTGTCGGATTCTCAGCCGGGCCCTCCCGCCTCTTATCTCCCCTCAGCTGCTGCTGTTGATGCACATTAGGGGGAAGTTCATTCATTATGTAACTCCTGTGCTCAATTATTCACTTTGGCGCCGAAATTCTACCAAAGCAGAAAGGAGTTTGTTATTTTTCCTCTGCCGTATGTAGCACTGGCAAGGTGATCTGACCAGGTGTTTGCTCATCTTAACCATAAAGACCTCCTATGCTGTATGTTATGCAACCCTCCACGGCTCCACAGGATCCATAGTTCACCCAAAGTGTGGAATCATTTCTGTCTTTTTGAACTTCCAGTGCCTCTCCAGCGACTGGAAGTTGTGTATTTGTTTGAGCTTGTGTGTGTGTACGTGCGTGTGTAAATGTGTGTGCCGTAAAAATAATTATTAATAAAGTAATTAGTTTGTGTATCCCCAGTAGCAACCACAACCAAACTTAACACACACATACGCACGCACACACACACACATACACATGATTGTTTATACATCAGCGTGGGGACAAGCTACTGCTACTACTACGTTTGGCTGCTCCCATTAGGGGTCGCCACAGCAGATCATCCGTTTCCATCATTTCCTGTCCTCTGCGTCTTTCTCTGTCATGCCAACCGCCTGCATGTCCTCCCTCACCACATCCATAAACCTCCTCTTTGATCGTCCTCTTCTCCTCTTCCCTGGCAGCTCCATCTTCAGCCTCCTTCTCCCAGTCTACCCACCATCTCTCCTCCACACATGCCCAAACCATCTCAATCTTGCCTCTCTTGCTTTGTCTCCAAACCGTCCAACCTGAGCTGTCCCTCTAATATACTCATCCCTAATCCTGTCCTTCTTCATCACTCCCAATGAAAATCTTAGCATCTTCAACTCTGTCACTTCCAGCTCCACCTCCTGTCCTTTGGTCAGTGCCACCAAACCATATAACATAGCTGGTCTCACAACCATCTTGTAAACCTTCCCTTCACTCTTGCTGGTACCCTTCCATTGCAAATCACTCCTGACACTCTTCTCCATCCACTCCTCCCTGCCTGCACTCTCTTCTTCACCTCTCTTCCACACTCTCTGTTACTTTGAATAGTTGACTCCCAAGCATTTAAACTCATTCACCTTTGCCACCTCTACTCCTTGAATCCTCCCCATTCCCCTGTCCTCCCTCTCATTCAGGCATAGGTATTCCATCTTGCTCCTACTGACTTTCATTCCACTTCCCTCCAGTGCATACCTCCACCTCTCCAGGCTCTCCTCAACCTGCACCCTACTCTCACTACAGATCACAATGTCATCCGTAAACATCATAGTCCACGGAGCCTCCTGCCTGATCTCGTCCGTCAACCTGTCCATCACCACTGCAAACAAGAAAAGGCTCACAGCTGATCCTGGATGTAATTCCACCTCCACCTTGAACTCATCCATCATTCCTACCACACAACTCACCACTGTCACTGCCCTAATATGTACAGATCCTGCATCACTCTTACATACTTTTCTTCCATTTCCTCATACAATAACACACCTCCTCTCTCGGCACCCGGTCATATGCTTTCTCTAAATCCACAAAGACTTCTGGCCTTCTCTATACTTCTCCATCAACATTCTCAAAGCAAACATCACATCTGTGGTGCTCTTTCATGGCATGAAACCATACTGCTGCTCACTAATCCTCACCTCTCCTCTTAACCTAGCTTCTATTACTCTTTCCCATATCTTCATGCTGTGGCTGATCAACTTTATACCTCTGTAGTTGCTACAGTTCTGCACATCGCCCTTATTCTTGAAAATCAGTACCAGTATGCTTCTTCTCCGCTCCTCAGGCATCCTCTCACTTTCCAAGATTGTGTTAAACTCCATTGTCATCACTCCTAAACATCTCCATGCCTCCACAGGCATGTCATCTAGACAAACCGTCTTTCCACTCTTCATCCTCTTCATAGCTCCCCTTGCTAATCATCCTTGCTAATCCACTGCACTTCCTGATTCCCTATCCCCACATCATCCAACCTTCTCTCTCTGTCATTATCTTCATTCATCAGCCTCTCAATGTACTCCTTCCACCTTATCAACACACTCTTCTCGCTTGTCAGGTCATTTCCATCTCTGTCCTTTCATCACCCTAACCTGCTGCACATACTTCCCAGCTCAGTGTACAACCTCATACAACTCGCCATATGCCTTTTCCTTTGCTTTCCCCACCTCTCTCTTCGCTTTACACCACATCTCTTTGTATGCCTGTCTACTTACTTCATCTATAACTATTCCACTTCTTCCTCACTGAACTCTTCCACCATATGCTTTCCTTTACATCCTCATTCCACCACCAAGTGTCCTTGTCTTCCTTCCTCTGTCCAGATGACACACCAAGTACCTTCCTAGTTGTCTCCCTCACTATTTTTGCAGTAGTTGCCCAGCCACCCGGCAACTCTTCACAACCACCCAGTCCCTGTCTTAACTCCTCCCTGAACTCCACACAACAGTCTTGCTTCTTCAACTTCCACCATTTGATCCTTGGCTCTGCCTCCACTCTCTTCCTCTTCTTGGTTTCCAGAGTCATCCTACAGACCACCATCTGATGCTGCCTAGCTATGCTCTTGTCTGTCATCACCTTGCAGTCTCCAATCTTTCAGATCGCACCTCCTGCATAAAATATAGTCTACCTGTGTGCACCTTCCTCCACTCTTATATGTCACCATTGTTTCTCCCTCTTCTTGAAATATGCATTCACCATAGCCATTTCCATCCTTTTTGTGAAATCCACCCCCATCTGTCCAACCACATTCCTCTCTTTGACATCATACCTACCCATCATCACCTTTGTTTCCTTCACCAACATAACCCATTGAAGTCCGCTTCAATCACCACTCTCTCCTCCTTGGGTCACTCTCCACCACTTCATCCAACTCACTCCAGAACTTGCTCCTCCATCTTATACCCAACTTGCAGGGCATATGCGCTGATAACATTCATCAACACACCTTCGATTTCCAGCTTCATACTCATCACTCTGTCCGACACGCTCTTCACCTCCAACACACTCCTGACATACTCTTCCCCCAGAATTACCCCTACCCCATTTCTCCTCCCATCTGCACTATGGTAGAGGAGTTTGAACCCACTTCCGATGCTCCTAGCCTTACTCCTCTTCCCCCCAGTCTTTTGCACACACAGTATATCTACCTTCCTTCTCTCCATCATGTGAGCCAGCTCTCTCCCTTTACCAGTTATAGTGCCAAATTCAAAGTTCAGACTCTAACCTCCACACTCCTACCCACTGCCTCTGGACATGCCTTCCCGCTCTCCTTCTCATTCCCCCAACAATATCATAGTTTCCACCAGCACCCTGCTGGTCAACAGTACCGGTGACGGTTATGGGTAACCTGGTTCTTGACCGATCCTGTATGGAAATCTTTTTTATGGTACGCATATTTGATTTGGCAAAGGCTTCACACCGGACGCCTTTCCTGACGCAACCCCCCCCCCCCATTTTTTCCGGGCTTGTTGCTGGCACTAGTAAGTATGCACTGCCGCCAAAATGCAAGTCCTCCTTACAATAATTGCATCATCACACAAGCTGCGTGCACTTAAGCAGAATATGGTGACAATGGGCCGGAGTGCAAAATGCATGACTGTCACCCCCTCCTACCACACAAAACTAACAAAATATCATGTACATCAAAGAGCACAACCATTAGCAACGGACACTTAAGAACCACGGATAGTAAACAGCGACCATGGCATTTTTGGAACCCACCACCACAAACAAGCAATATTATTAATAGATATTATTAGTCTGGCACAGCAGCTTATTAAATACATACTATGCTACAATAAATGTGCATAATGGCGGCTGCGTTGGCAAATTTACATATTGACCATCTCATCTCACCTTCAGCCGCTGCTCCGGGGGTAGGGTCGCGGTGGCAGGAAGCTAAGTAGGGCACTCCAGACGTCCCTCTCCCCAGCAACGCCCTCCAGCTCCTCCTGGGGGATCCCAAGGCGTTCCCAGGCCAGATTGGACATGTAGTCCCTCCAGCGCATTCTGTACCCCGGGGTCTCCTCCCAGTTGGCCATGCCCGATAAACCTCCAAAGGAAAGCGCCCAGGAGTTATCCTAATCAGATTCCTGAACCATCTCAATTGGCTCCTTTCGATGCAAAGGAGCAGCGGCTTTACTCCAAGCTCCCTTGGGATGTCCGAGCTTCTCACCCTATCTCTAAGGCTGAGCCCAGACACCCTACGGAGGAAACTCAATTCAGCCGCTTGTATGCGCAATCTCACCCTTTCGGTCACTACCCAAAGCGCGTGACCATAGGTGAGGATTGGAACGAAGATTAACTGGTAAATTGAGAGCTTTGCCTCCCGGCTCAGCTCCTTCTTTGCCAGATTGGCCAGTAATCCTGAAAAAATGACCTTCTCCCAAATAAACTTTATCATATACAAAACAGTGGCAGCGATAGCCAGAATAAAATCAGTTGGCAAGGCGGCCTATTAGATTTTAAATAACTTAACCTTTCTGTAGGTCTTCCCTTGCCGATTAACTTCAACTTTTCATTAAAAGTTAAATTTGAAAATAGCTTAGCTAATACAGTCACAATGATGTCCCTCTCACTCGTGCTGAAGTTACTTGTGACTTCCGTCTTGAACCAACAGGCTAACTAGCTAGCTAGTTAACTGGCATTTTCCCCCCGCTAGTTTATGATTCGTGTCCCCCCGCAGCAGGCAGAACTTGTCATAATGTTAGCAATAACAAAGCCTACCCATTTAGAGGCAAGATATGATTGGTCAATTTTACTGTCATTTGAAATTACTCGTTCATTGAATTACTATTGCTCCGACCTCTGTATAATTATAGCTGGATGACCAATCACAGTGGCGAAAGCATAACATTTTCCTCCTAGCAACTGCAGAGGCAGCAGACTTCTGATAAGGAAACAAAGGGGTTTCTTTCATTTAACCCTTCACATTCCTACACAAACTGAAACTGAATAGGCAAGTCTGAGGAGTTTATTTCCTCAAACATTTTGTTTAGCTGTTGATTGTCAAATTATGAATTGGTAAAATAAAATTATAACTTATGACTTTTTGAATATTATTTTTTATAACATCTTCAGCGCCAAGTGAGCCCTGATGGTTCCCCTCTGCCGAAAACTAACCCCCCCTAGGATGACACAAAATCCCCCCAAATTTTAACCAAACCTTAACTGAGCCTAATTCTAATGTCTAACTTAAATACTAGACCTAAGCCTAACCATAAATCCAGACTGCCGATGTTGGCCCCCAGAGGCCGGAGGTCGAGACGCAAACCTTGTCACCTCCAAGAGTTTGTTTCGAACTAACATCCCCGATGTCCTGAGCTTGGGTGTTTGTTTGTTTTTCACTGCTACAGGCTACTACCTTGTCTGTTGGTACTTTCTTGTAGTACACTGTCACATTTTGGGACATTTCTTTATGGGTGGGGGAGTGATCTGTAAGACATATAATTCGTAAAAATATGTAGAGTTTAATGTTTTGAATGTTTTGCTGCCGACTAGGGGAAGGGGAGAGAAGACAGGAAGCAGAAAGTAGGAGGTCAATGAGGGAGGAGTGTTTGATGTGGTGTTGAGTTGTAAAAGTGGGAAGAAGGGGCGTTCAAGTAGTGTAGTGGTCTATTCCATTGCCTACCAGCACAGGGCTCTCCGGTTCGAATCCCCGTTACCTCCGGCTTGGCCGGGCGTCCTTAGACACAATTGGCCGTGTCTGCGGGTGGGAAGCCGGATGTGGATATGTGTCCTGATCGCTGCACTAGCACCTCCTCTGGTTGGTTCAGGCCCCTGTTTGGGGGGGGGAGGGGGAACTGGGGGGAATAGCGTGATTCTCCCATGCGCTACGTCCCCTGGTGAAACTCCTCACTGTCAGGTGAAAAGAAGCAGCTGGTGATTCCACATGTATCGGAGGAGGCATGTGCTAGTCTGCAGCCCTCCCCAGATCAGCAGAGGGGGTGGAGCAACGACCAGGTTTGAGAGAAAAGGGGGGGGGGTGAAGAGGTCGGACGATACATTGATTGTTTAACAAGATCCGTGTTTGATTCCTTCTTTGATTACACTGAACCTAAGCCCACACCCAGAATTAACCCTGTTCCTCGTGAGTATCTTAAAATAGTCCCCACGCGGTAGGTGGTCTGGACTTTTTCTATCCTTGTGATTAGGCCCACATGGGTATAGATAAACAAACACACACACACACACACACACACACACACACACACACTGACCACCCAGATACAAGGTAGAAATTGCTGCGAGGTCAGATCAGCAGGACGCGAGTTGAAGTTAAGCAGTTATTTAGATAACAGAAAACAATTTGTACAGTTTGCTGGCAATACATCTGAGTGCATGAAGATTGAATGTGGAGTTCCACAAGGCTCGGTGTTGGGGCCGAATCTTTTCATTTTATATATCAATGACATATGTTCAGTGTCAAAGATACGGCAGTTTGTTTTGTTTGCAGATGACACTTTTTTTTTTAGTTCAGGAGATGACTTAAAAAGTTTAGCAGAAAGCATTGTAAATGAAATGGTCTAACTGAAAAGATGGTTTGATGAAAATAAGTTATCATTAAACTTGAGCAAAACTATGTAAGTTTATGGTTTTTGCTAAACAGAAAAAGGATGAAAATGTTTTACTGTCTATAGATGGAGTTGATATTGAAAGAGTATCTGAGTTTAGATTTTTGGGTGTAATAATGGAGAAACTGACCTGGAAATCTCATATAGCATTTGTAAAAACAAAGGTGTCAAATAATATTTCTGTTTTGAACAAAGCAAAGTACGTGTTAGATTACAAGGTAATGCGAATTCTCTACTGTTCACTTATTTTGCCATATTTCAGTTCCTGTGTGGAAGTGTGGGGCAACACGTACATGAGCACCATAAAGCCCTTAGTTATATTACAGAAAAGAGCAGTAAGAATTATTCATAAAGTGGATCCAAGAGAACACACCAACGGACTGTTTATTAAGTCAGGATTAATGAAACTTAAAGATTTAGTTGAGTTACAGACAGTGTTGGTTATGTACAGGGCAAAAAGCAGAGTATTACCAGAAGATTTACAACAATTATTTGTTTTTAGTTCAGAGGACGGGGGCCATAGAAGGAAATTTAATTTTAAACATGAGTATGTACGTACTAGTTTAAAGCAGATGTGTATTTCAGTATGTGGCGTCAAACTGTGGGATTCTTTAGAGAAGGATCTAAAGGGTTGTATAAACATCTTTCAGTTCAAGAAAATGTATAAGGAAAGAATAATTAGGCAATATGGAGTTGTCAGGTAATGGCTTTCCAGTTGATGGTGAATTATTGTGTATGGCTTTTTGGTTCCTTTTCATTTCTCATGTTGCTGTAAGTATTAGTTGTTGAGTGACAGACTGACAGACCATCTGTTCTGTTGTTTATTTAGGTTTGAGTAAGGGGCAGGTAGAATAAGATTTTCTTCCCCCTGCTCCTTTTCAATCATGGACTGTGTAAACAGAGTTGTGTTTGATCCTGAATTGCTTGTTTCTGTCTGGAGCTGTGCATCAACATGACTGGAATAAATAATAATGAAATGGAAAGTGTATGTGCCGCTAAGCCAGTAAGTACATTGTTTGCAGGGCTTGACTTGAGCTATATGTTTAGATTGCTGTTGGCTTAATGATTTCAGTTTCACGTGATGAGCAGCTTGAGTCCCGTGATACGGCTGAGTGTTGGAGTCCCTCCAAGGAGCGTCTTATTGATTTTAGTCCCTTAATGCACTTTTATTGCACCATCAGTGGCGGTTGGGGCTTTCTCTTTTTTCTTTGTACTTTCTTATTATACTTGAAATGACTTCTCGTGATTGTGTGGAAAGTGCTGAAGACAATTAGAGGCACTCCAGCGATGTTTACGGGGGAGTTGCTTCACATAGGAGAGTTGGCTTGGCTGCAGAACTGAGATGTCTAATGTGTCACATCAGTGAAGAGACGGAGAAGACTGCCTGAACATAACAATAAATCCAGTTCTTGTTGATTTGTTTTCCAGCTCTGACTCACTTTTATAGAATCTCTAGATAATACCAGTGTGTTTCATGTTTTTCTTTTGTTGTTGTTGCATGAACATACCAACAAGTCACAAGGTCATTTTGGTGATCCGTAGAGCAGGTGTTGGCAGGAAGAGGTTGTGACGATGGCGTTAGGCCTAGATGGGGAAGTATTCAGCAAAGCTGAGTGGGTGTGTTTTAAGCGGGTCATGTTATAGCATGAAGTGTGAAAGAATTATGCAGAATTACAGCGAGGTTTTATCCTATTATATATGTCGACATGTCAGCAGGTACTGCGCTGGAAGGTTCAGGCTATGTAGCGTTCAAAAAGAGGGGAAAGGCATGGAAGCAGGGGAAAATAAGAGGGGGAAAAGAAAAACTTGCTCTGAAGCTTTCAGGTTACCTGACAAAATTATTCTACAGTGCCTCAATAGTTCGACCGGTTTGGTTGTCATAAATATCGTTGTGTAATGTGTGGTGTAAAATGTAAGCTTCACTAAGAGGAAATGTCAAGAAACATTTAAAAAGGGCGTCCAGGTGGCGTAGTGGTCTATTCCGTTGTCTACCAACATGGGATCACCAGTTCGAATCCCCGCGTTACCTCCAGCTTGGTCAGGCGTCCCTGCAGACACAATTGGCCGTGTCTGCGGGTGGGAAGCTGGATGTGGGTGTGTGTCCCGGTCGCTGCACTAGCGCCTCCTCTGGTCGGTCGGGGTGCCTGTTCAGGGGGGAGGGGGAACTAGGGGGAATTGCGTGGTAGTCTGCAGCCCTCCCCGGATCAGCAGAGGGGGTGGAGCAGAGAGTGGGACGGCTCGGAAGAGTGGGATAATGTGCCACGTATAATTGGGGAGAAAGAGGGTGAAAAATCCACAAAAAGAAAGAAAGAAAGAAACATTTAAAAGAAAGATGGACATTCTGAAGACATATTATAGGGATTACCTTAAATGTAAAAAATGTAAATCAGTTAATAAAAATGAGAGAATTTCAAAAGAATCTCAAAATGCAAAGTATTTGTTACTATTGTTGTTTTTAAAAAAAACCTTTATAAGCTTTGCAAAAAAAAAAAAAAATATTGTCAACTGTTTTGGATGTTGTCTGTATATTTTGTAGTTGCACTGTTCATTTTGATGACACCCACACGTGACCCACTGACGCTGTCTTTTTAAAATAGCTATCCATGCATAGTGTACACCTGTAACCCCGAATTCATTTGACCGTTGCCCAGTTTTGTGATTCCATCAAATTCTGAGTTTCGCAGACTAAGAAACGAAGGCAATTTATATTGTCACAGTGTGCAGGCCTGCACATGGCAGCAACCCTTGTGCATGAAGGATAGCAGGTCCAGATGCTGACCTCAGAATGTGATTTGTGGCTCTGAGGAGTTTCATCAAATGAAGTTGGAGCTACAGTCCTTGATGTGCGCAGAGGAGTAACTGTGCCGTGGTCAAAGCTGCACTGTGACAGACTATCAGACCGTTTTTGCCAAGGCCTCTTTCCCAGATTAGAGACTGGGCCTGTCGGGGGGGGGGGTCGACAGTGTAGGCAGGGGCTGCTTCAGAATTCATCCCAAGGCTTTTAGCCACACTCTCTATTTAGTTGGGCTCCAAAGGGCCTTGAAGTGCTAAAAGCAAACACTAGTGCTTGGTTCGATGGCCCCGGGGCAGGACGGGAGTGACACACAGAAGCTGATGACAGCCCTAAACTGTCTAAAACTGTGGGATGTCCCGCAGTGCGTTGGGAGCACTCCTGGGGGGCTAAGACAGAGAGTCTGATGTGCTATGACCCCTCCAGCTACATCTATTGTTCAGTTGTGTATGAAAAACTGCATTTTATAGCTGAACTTTAAGTTAGAAATAAATATTGATGGTCAAATCTGTGCTGCTGACAACCCAGTCGTTGTTTGAGTGAGCTTTTGGTCTTTCCGAACAAGAGATTTGTTGTGCCGTTCGTTTCAAGTGTTCATCAAACCGTGGTCCAAAGCTCCTTGCTGTGACCTTGAAGTTCTCATTCCAATGCGGCAAGTGAATTGGCTGATTTATGCAGTCTGTTTTTCAGGGCTGTGATCGGATAGAAGAGGCGTCCCCTACAAAAATGTTTGCCTTTAACCTCTTTATGTCACGTCAGAAAGACTTCGGAAAGTGCTGACTCAACAGCTCATGCTCGTAGATACTCTACTGTCCAGTTTACACCTCTCTGTCAGAACAGAGATGTATAATAATCCTTGCCAAATGCGAAATGGATACTTAAACCGTTTATTGCCAGGCTTTGACTCATCTTTGAATTTGATCTCCCATGAACACCTCCCAGTCACAGGCTGTAAGCGTTGGTGGGACGTAAACTTCTCCGACATGATAGGTGGTGGTATGTTCATTAAACTTGAACACCCATTTCATCTGTCAGTTTGAGATGGGCACAGGCTCCTTAATGGCATCGCTCATTCTGTTCCTTGTTTATGAAATGTACTTTTATATTTGGTGCAAGTTTGATATATTTCTGGAGGGGTTGACTGTTTGGGCCAGAGAACATGACAGGGACTTGGAAAAAACTGGAACGCTGTTAAGAAACTTCAACATGATGAATACCTTTGATCAGAGTAGTTTTAAAGTAAAGGGTGCAGCGGAGGATGAGAGCCCTCACATGGAGATATATGGAGTGTCAAAAGGAGCCATAGGAGCTTGTCGAAGTAATTGCTAAATTGGGAAGAAGACACCCCTACTGTAATTGAGCCATGGTCGTGTCTAGATGGTACCCCTAGATTTGTGAATTTACGAAACTCTCGCACTAATTTAACCTCAACCTAACCCTAACCTAAATCCAACGCTTACCTTAACCTAACTTTATCCGATGACTAACCTTAACCTAACTGATGGGGGGTTGGCTCTGTGTTCCCTCATGAATTGAGGTTAGAGTTAGGTTAGGGTTAGGGTGAGGGAGCATACATAGACACACTCCCACCGATAGCTAACCCACAGCCTAACCTCGACCTCAACCTAACCCTAACCCTAACCTCACGCTTACTTTGTTCTAACCCTCCGTTATCTGCTGTTGTCAAGCCGATACGCATGTGCGAGAGTTTCGCAAGTCTAGGGTTACCATCTAGTTGTGACCTTGATTTACTGTAGAAAGATAGCGCTCTAAAACTGAGCGCGATGGACAACTCCTGTTGTGCTTTAAAGTCTCGAATGTTATCAGAGCATTTATTTTCTTAGCAAAGTGTGCTTTATAATCTTGATGATAACTGATTTGATTTTTATCATATCACTGGAAATGTGGAGCTTTTAGACCCTTAAAAAGTTAGTATACTGTCTGGTTTGCTGCTAACTGGCTAGCATTTTAGCCACACAGCCAAACTCCCATTTTGAAAATGAAGACTCATGAAGAACCTTACAGTAACAGCTTTCTCTATTTAATGTGCAGGTAGAACTAAAGACAGCAGTGTGCAGTGATGACTGGTCCCACAGCTATTGCTGTTGTACAGACACATTTCCGTTGTGGGTTTTTGCAACAGCTATATTGCCTATGTTGATTAGCTTTTTTTTGGCTGGACCAGCCAGCGAGGCCAGACCTAAACCTGCGAATGTCTGTCAGTGATAATGTTTAGAGGGACTGGCCCAATCCCAGTGTCCACACTCACGGACTTTGAGGCACGTTCCCGCTAAATCCATGAGGGTTTAGAGCTGTCCCACTATCAAATCATTAATGCACGAGGGCTCTCTCGCAGGCGTTTTGAGTCTTTTATGCACACTTACCACAGGTCTGCATTTCTGCAGACTTTGCCTTAGGGAATTACCCACAGTTCATAGCGCTGTGACACTAAACACAGGGTTACCACCGGAAGCCCCGAAGCGTTTAAAAAAAAAAAGAAGAAGAAGAAGAAGGTAAACAAGCATGGCAGGAGACATAGGCACATGGGTGTTCAGCCTGGCATATTGTGTGCACTGGCATGCCTACATTTACAAAGAAAAAACACTACATTTACCCCCCCCTTTTCTCCCCAGTTGAATTCTCCCCAATTGACCCTCCCCCCTTTTCTCCCCAATTGACCCCCCCCCTTTTTCTCCCCAATTGTATCCGGCCAATTACCACACTCTTCCAAGCCGTCCCGGTCGCTGCTCCACCCCATCTGCAGATCCGGGGAGGGCTGCAGACTACCACATGTCTCCTCCGATACATGTGGAGTCGCCAGCCGCTTCTTTTCACCTGACAGTGTAGTTTCACGAGGAGCACATGGGAGGGTCACGCTATTCCCCCCAGTTCCCCCTTCCCCCGGGAACAGGCGTCCCGACAAACCAGAGGAGGTGCTAGTGCAGCGACCAGGACACATACCCACACCCATCTTCCCACCCGCAGACACGACCAATCGACTCTGTGCATCACTGTAGTCCACTGATGCAGCGGTCATACCAGTTTCCTGTTTGCTGGCGTGTGCTATTGACAGTGGCATACTTTTCATGATGCCTGCACGATTCAACATGGATAAATGTCAACGACATGCACAGAACTATCGACAAACTTTCACTTGCACCTACCAGCAAACGGGTGAAAAGTTGCAAGTTGTTCATACTGATCCTCATAATTGTGGACGTAACTTGGTATGTACAACTTGAAACTTTTCACTCGTTTGCTGGTAGGTGAAGGAGAAAGTTTGTCAACAGTTCTGTGCATGTCATTGACATTTATCCATGGTGAATCTTGCAGGCATCGCAAAAAAATATGCCATTGTCAATAGCACACACCAACAAACAGGAAACTGGTATGACCGCTGCAGTAGAAACAGGAAGTCAGTGGACTACAGTTATGCACACAGCCGATTGTGTCTGTAGGGACGTCCGACCAAGCCGCAGGTAACACGGGGATTTGAACTGGCGAGCCCCATGTTGGTAGGCAAGGGAATAGACCGCCACGCCACCCGGACGCCCCAACCCAATTGAATTTTGGCCACTTACCCCACAATTCCGAGCCGTCCCAGTCGCTACTTCACTCCCTCTGCTGAGCCATGGCGGGGGAGGGAGGGAGGTGCAGACTACCACACACCTCCTCCGATACACGTGGAGTCTCCAGTCGCAAGAAACACCACATTAACCAGTATTTAAGATGGTACATAAAACACTTGAAATCAGAGGAATGCAAGCCTGTGCTGTATTACAGAGAGTTTAGTCATCTTCCATTTCTCGTAATGTTTTGCTCAGTGATGCTGTTATGACAGAAACGAGTAGATTGATTATTTGACCGTTGCCTCTCATCCAGTCTGTTGGGCAAGAGGCTGGCAAACATTCAAATCAGGTCGTTGGCCCCTTAAGTGCCTTGGCTGTGAAGAAAGTAAAAAAGTACAACAAAAAGTCCCAAACCCACAATATTACCAAACATGTTTTGGCATCGTCGAGGTTGTGTGATATGTCTCTCTAAGTGCTGTCCCATTCCTGTTTACACCATTTCAGACCGTTCAGGCCTCTCAGGCTCAAACACGTACCGGATGACGTCAGTTAAGTCCATGAGGGTTCAGGGCTTAGGCCTTAGGGGTAGGCAGGCTCTCTTATCCTGGCTTCTCTTTTGCAAACACGATTTCTCTCCCCATAAACACTTGATTTGGAATAACAAGCTCGTTATGTTCAAACACAAATCTTTATTTTTTGACCGTTGGATTAATAATTGCATATTGTGGGTGACACAGTTACTTAGAGAAAATGGACACCCTCTCACATATACAGAAGTTTTAAGGAAATACTAAAGTCCAGTCACTCCTTCGGAGTTTGCGATAGTTTGTGATGCCATTCCTTCAGGCTTAGTAAGATAATTGTAAGGCAGTGATATATATATATATATATATATATATATATATATATATATATATATATATATATATATATATCGTTATTCGTTCATCGCAGTGACGAAGACCATCTAGTCATCCTGTGATGGATGACATGACTTGTGCGATGATTAAAGTGAGGAAGAGTTGCTCATCATCAACCCCACTCTCTCATCCGAGACCACCTACTACCAGCGGCAAGACTAGCTAGACGACTGGTACTGGAGACGGATGCAGATTTTTCCTCAGGGCTTCTTCCCGTAGACGAGTATACCCGCACGGCAGCGGAGGTTTGGATTCAGAGTTTTCCTTCTCCTAGAGGAACTTTCTGCTGAAAACGTTGGCTGGAATGTCATTTGGACCTTTAATGATAAGTTTTGTGTCACCAACAAAGTTAAAGATGTTCATTTCAAAATAATTCATCTTGTTTATCCAACAAATCAGACGCAAAAAATACAAACGTGACATTGATGTAAAATGAATATTGTCCCCCCCCCCTTTTCTCCCCAATTGTACTTGGCCAATTACCCCACTCCTCCGAGCTGACCCGGTCGCTGCTCCACCCCCTCTGCCGAGCCGGGGAGGGCTGCAGACTACCACATGCCTCCGCCCATACATGTGGAGTCACCAGCCGCTTCTTTTCACCTGACAGTGAGGAGTTTCCCCCAGTTCCCCCTCCCCCCCCGAACACACACCCCGACCGACCAGAGGAGGCACTAGTGCAGCGACCAGGACACATACCCACATCCGGCTTCCCACCCGCAGACACGGCCAGTTGTGTCTGTAGGGACTCCTGACTGAGCCGGAGGAAACACGGGGATTCGAACCGGAGATCCCCGTGTTGGTAGGCAACGGAATAGACCCCCACATTACCTAGATGCCCCCGGAATATTTAACAACAAATATTACTGGGACCATCCATCCATTATCCAAACCGTTTAGCCTGCTGTCAGGGTCGCGGGGATGCTGGAGCCTATCCCAGCAGTCAATGGGCGGCAGGCGGGGCGACACCCTGGACACACACACACACACACACATATAGTACAGCTGAGTCACCTGACCTGCATGTCTTTGGACTGTGACCACCACATAACATTGCAGATGAGCATTTAATATCCAGGAATTCACATTATAGACACGACCGCTGACTACCCCGTGACAAACTGGCCACAGTTTCGGACATTGACCATACACGGTCCAGCCATATACTCAGTTTTGACCTGGTCTTGTTCCTCTTTTTGTGTGTGTGTGTGTGTGTGTGTGTGTGTGTGTGTGTGTGTGTGTGTGTTTATAAATTTTATTTTCAGGCTTTTTCTCTTTTTGTGTCCTCATACTTTTGGCGGTTCATGATCTCTTTGGATTTGCCTTTGTGTTGTGTGAATTTGGCATGTGACTGCCGGTGCGGGGGCCGTGTCGCAGGTGAGGTCTTAGTGGCAAGAGCCTCAGCACTGCAGTGTAAGCAGGCCGCAGCGTGTTGGCTGGCGGTGACAGCAGCGTACGTGTCGGGGTGGACTTCTGCTGACTCCTGTTCTCTCGCTGGGGGTCGAAGGAACCGGCGGAGCAGAAGATACAGACCTCACCTCAGAGCCTCGTCGGGGTAGCCGTGTGAATCCGAAACAGTTTCTCGGCCCTTGAGGAGAAACCCCGATAAGGATTTGGTTATATCGTGAATCCCCATAACTGAATTATTTATATAAAGTAATTACGGCCTATCTCGTATGCAAGTCACAGCGGAGTGTGGGCATGAAAATCATTTGAAGTGTAAAACCGTCGGCAGTTGGCTTCGGAGGCAAGCGAACCAACACATTTTTTGCATTATGCATTACGCCACCGTTGCCTGTTGCGAGTTCAGATGAAGGCTCCTTTTCTCTTCCTTCAAAATCACATTTATACTCACTTCATCCTAAAACAAAAAATCTCCCATAATGTGCACAACTCCCGGAGGGACCAAGATACAAATAGATTTATAGAGACACAGAGAGGGATTGATGGATGTAGCGGTAGATATGGATGTGGGTAAATACAGCTAAAGCCCGGACATACCCACCCAGGGGGTGTTTGTATTCATACCTGAATGGTTGGTGTAAAGCCACATAAAGCTATTGCAGATTGATTGTCTTATGACTCGGGTTTTTGTTTACGTCTTAAGTTCAGGATAAACTGGATTTGGTACGAGAAGATCTAAAAGCTAAGCAAAATTGCTGTCGGGTGTTTGCGGCCGAGAACCAAATCAAATCCACCCCCCCCTCCCTCCCTCCCTCCCTCCCTCTCTCTTCGAGTCTATTAAGTGTGCTGTGTTACTGTATATGAGATCAATTTCACATCAGCAATATCAAGATCGAGTTCCTCTCCTGACCCTCCACTTTGTGATCCGTGATCTCGGTCTGTGCTGGAGATGCCGGAGGTGTCGCTGGGATCGGATGTTTCTGGAATATCTGTCTATCTGTAAATTCCTCCTTAACTGGCAAGATGGTGAAATGTCACGTTCCATGTTTTCCACATTTGTAGTTTAAATTGTGGCGATACCCCACCAGCCCGGGAATCAGGTGCACGCATTCCCCTTTCCTTGACCCCCCCGCCCCTTTTCTGGCCCTTTTCGACTGAGGCAGCATGAACGCTTGTAAGTCTAATATAAAGCCTCCCGGTGGCCTGGACCCCCGCCCGTCCCTCTGACGGCTAACCTGTTTTGTGGGTAAGAGCTGTGACTGGATACCTTGCTATGCACCACATTATTGACCGTTTCTTTTTTTTTTCTTTTCTCTGTCTGGATGGGAAAACTCAAAAGCAGCTGCCTTGCTGGATTACACACGGATTCGACACGGTGGAGACGGCCTGGGCGAGGCAAAGCTTTGCTTTTGTTTCACCGCGGTCCAAAGCAATAAAAGCGTGTGGGGGAGATTCAGTGCATCTGGTGTGTGGTGAATTGAGATTGACTTGCAGTGTTTGTTTGGGGGGAGCAATCCAAGTGCTCAGAAGTCTCCAAACCACCCGCCTAAAATCGTACGAAACACTGGTGGGTTTGTATCTGTTCTGCTGTGTGTGGCGTTTATGACCCGGCTTCTTCGGTTTGTGTACACCTGACTTGATGTGGACAATACACTCCTCGCGGGAAACAGTGGGGACATCATAACATGTGCCTGCTTATCTTAGTATATCAGGAACCACTGTGAGGCAGTGGTTAGCGCCTTTGCCTCACAGCAAGAGGGTCCTGGGTTCGAACCCCATGGGTTGTCCAACCTTGGGCATCAACCCAGGTCGTCCTCTGTGTGGAGTTTGCATGTTCTCCCCGTGTCTGTGGTGGGTTTTCTCCGGGTGCCCCGGTTTCCCCCACCGTCAAAAGAAACATGCATGTTAGGGGTTAATCCTCCCGTCTGTGCCCCTGACCGAGGCAACGGGAACAGAACCGGAGTTGGTCCCCGGGCGCTGCGCGAAGGCGGCAGCCCACTGCTCCTAGCTACACGGATCACAGCTTGGATAAGTAAATGAATTTCCCCAAGGGGATTATCCATCCATCCACCCGTCCATCCACCCATCCGTCCACCCATCCATCCATTAATAAAGGAAACTTAATTACGGCACGAAGAAACACTCACCAAGGACACAATGACTAATGCAAATTAAAAGCTTGTATACTTGCTTGACACACACAAACATATTCTGTATTTGTGTAGGACAATGGCTCTCGGTCTTTTCGAGTCTCAACCCCCCCCAGAATAATCAGGCTGGTGCTCGCGACCCCCGCCCCCCCTTCCCCCCCATAGCGCTGGGACATGTAACTCACAACACCCCGATGCAAACACACTGATGGCTGCTGATAGACTCTCTGCAGGGAGTACTGTAATACAACACATGAAGGCTACCAAACCCACACAGGAAGGCCATCGCTTTGCCCACAGACAGAACAACTCACTTGATTTTGGCTTTAATTGGTGTTTTTGGATGTACTGAAGAAATAGCACCTCGTGTGCACACACACACACACACACACTGACTCTCGCAAACACGCTATTCTGTTCTCGGGTAAATTATATCGCTGGTACAGACGATGTCATGTGAAAACCACCCCCAGTCTAAAATATTTTATTTTATTTTTTTCTCCACAACCATCTGGCGACCCCTGGAAATTATCTCGCGATCTCCTTTGGGGTCGTGACCCCCCCCCCCTCAGGTTGAGAACCAATGGTCTAGGCTATAATGGCCACGCTGCAAGCAGAAGCGCCACAAAGCGTGACGGTTTTGCCGGCGCTTTGTGTAGGCGTCCACCTTAACAGACGCGCCTACACCAGGCAGCAGTGGTGTGTGTTGTTGCATGTGGCAGCATTTACTCGCGGCCCTGAACAGCTGTGTGATCAGTGCCTGTACAGGAAGCAGGGCTCCAGCCGTTTCCAGTAGGAGGGGGAGAGGCGTTGCTTACCTTGGCCACGCTGGAGGTTCGAGCCGGTGGTGTAAAACCAAACGAAGCATTCCCGCGCGGTGTTTGCCTCTCAGAAGTGGCTCAGTAACTGGACTCAGAGTGTCAGAAAGAGAGTAGCTTGGGAGAAATGTCTTGTTCAAACCCACAAACACAGCCTCTGAAATATGACAGAGACAACATGACCTGAATGAATGTGAGGTGAAATACTGAACAAACAGGGCTGTTTTCCTGTTACACAACCGAGCCCTTATCGAGAGCGAGGACGCTGAATAGGTGCCCTGTTGAGTCTTTATGCAGTGCTAAGTGTGCGGTAAGCCGGAGGGTTTACAGACTTCTTCCGTAGAGCTTTATCTCTCCGTTACACACTCACACCATGTATTCTAATTCATTCCTTAATTGCAAGCCTTTCTTTTTTTCGTGATCATAAAAAATAAAAATGTCCAAAAAAAATGAGCCTTGTGGGTGTCCGGCTGGCCTAGCAGTCTATTCCGTTGCCTAACACGGGGATCGCCGGTTCGAATCCCCGTGTTACCTCCGGCTTGGTCGAGCATCCCTACAGAAACAACTGGCCGTGTCTGGGGGTGTGTGTCCTTGTTGCTGCACTAGCGCCTCCTCTGGTCGCTCGGGGCACCTTTTTCAGGGGGGGGGGATAGCGTGATCCTCCCACGTGCTACGTCCCCGTGGTGAAACTCCTCACTGTCAGGTGAAAAATAGCGGCTGGTGACTCCACATGTATGGGAGGAGGCATGTGGTGGTCTGCAGCCCTCCCCGGATCGGCAGAAGGGGTGGAGCAGCGATCGGGACGGCTCGGAAAAGTGGGGTAATTGGCCAAGTACAATTGGGGCCAAAAAAGGGGGAGGGGCTTAAAAACCAAAGAAAATTAGCACTTGTCTGGGGCCCGGGGTGATAGGGGCGTGCATGGTAGCGCTGGTCTAAAATGAATCCCAGCTGGAGTCCAGGATCCACTTCATGTCGGGGGCTACTGGATTTCCCAGCAGCACTCCTGGGTCATGGTTACACAGACATTGTTTATTAAGCTGCATAATGTGTTCTGCAGGTTTGTTGACGATAATTATGTTTCAGTTTTGCTTTGTTTAGTTTTTTCTTTTCTTCTCTGGCATTCTTTCAGAGATAACCGCAAAAGAGGCAAGCTATCAACATTACCGTCGCGACGACAACAACAACAAGGGTAGGACTCACGCTGGTCTATACCCACCCGCTGTCAGGCGAATGTGGATATATATTGTGACGTGCATGGATAAGTAGACACGTTGGTCCTTGACTAACGGGTCGGACCCTTTAGTCCAGTGGTTCTCAACCTTTTTGGGGTCCTGGACCCCCTGTGTATTTTTGATCTACCCTGAGGACCCCTCCACCTGATCTTGGGGGAGGGGGGTTGCAATTTGATAGAAACAGTAGAAACTGCATTTTAAATTGCATTATAGCATTTATTCACTCTTTGGGGCAAAAATAAGAGCTTTCAGTTGTAACTTAGATATAGTTAGCAAAACAGAATTCTTATGCAGTAACTTTCAGATATATGTAACAAAACAGAATATGTATTCAGTAACTTTCAGATATATGTAACAAAACAGAATTCTTATGCAGTAACTTTCAGATATATGTAACAAAACAGAATTCTTATGCAGTAACTTTCAGATATATGTAACAAAACAGAATATGTATTCAGTAACTTTCAGATATATGTAACAACAGAATATGTATTCAGTAACTTTTAACAATGCAACCGGGAGCGAGACCTCTTATTAAAATACAATAAACTACACTTGTGAAACAGATGTAATTAGAGAAAATAGTCCTGTTAACCTTTATAGTTTAGGTAGATAAAGGTCTCAGTCACATTTGAGTAAAATAATCCTATTTCTATAAAGGTCATAGGATCTTTTTTTTAAAGATATTTTATTTTCACGGACCCCTTGCAATTACACCACGGACCACTAGGGGTCCGCGGACCCCCGGTTGAGAAACACTGCTTTAGTCGACTGGTTAACGTTGTCGCTTGCGGTGCAGGAGATACGGGTTCGCGTCCCGGCTGTGGCGACGGTATCTCGGACCGCCCCCCGAACTCGCTGTTGTCAATGTTATTGTCCCGGATGTTGTTAGATTACAATATTGCCATCGCAGTTGTTTGTGCGCGTAACGGTCCGCCTGAGTCTGTCAAGGCGGAAGTTTAATTTCCCAGTGAGCAGACTGAATCACAGCGTCTCTCGGGACAGCGGCAGGCAGTCGACGCCTCGTGAGTTCAGATGCGTGCTCGGTGAGACGTCAGAAGTCCAGCTCGAGTCAAATGAGAGTTTTTTTGTTTTGCTCTTCAGCTCGAGGCTGGGATCACGTCCTGCGCTGCTTTCTCATAACAAAGCACCGGGCGTGACTGAGCACCACTCGCACACGGCGGACGAGGAGCTGGGCGGCGTGGGGCGCGAGCTCACGGCGCGGCGAGAAAAAGTGGACCTCGGTGAACTTTGACCTCTCTGCGCCAGAAATTGGAACGGCGGCGACCAGTCCGCAGTGGAAACGCTTCCCTTGTTGCTGTGAGTCTGCCGTGCCCCGGCGACGCAACGAACGCTGTAATTCTGACCTCTCCTCTCGAGCATCTGTCTCTTTTTGGAAAAAAACTTTTAATGGTTTAGCGTCTAATCCCTCTGAATTTGCAAACAACAAAACCCCAAAAACAGTCTTAGCAAAGCACTTTATAAAGCCGGTCCTCTGCGAGCACAGACGGCTGAGGTTTTTTAAGTGCTGGAGCGCACAGAGGCGCTTCCAACACCACCGAAGAAGGTTGAGTCAGTTCATCTGGACACAACCTTCATTGACAGATGTGTTTCATCGCTCAAATAAGTGACCTCCTCAGTCTAAACTGACAGCAGGTATCCCCACCCTTAGAAGCAATGCAGTACAATACAGTGGCGTAACGACCGAAACCAACAACCAGTTTCATTTCTTGTGCAAATATGGGCGTGACCATTAACTAGAGTTTCAGTGGCCATGTGTACTATTTACAGAGGATTTGGGAATGTTTGCAATACAGCATTGTAAGATGACGACAGATGTACTCTTAGCCCCCCCCCCCCCCCAGTTCAGGGATGGTTGTTCCCTCTTCACATAGATGGCCTATCAAGGATGTGCACATCCTCTTCCTGGAAAGAGTGGCCACTGGCCTGTAGATGGAGTAGACTGTGGAGTCCTGGCCTCACGTGTTAGTTCTCCTGTGTTGTGCCAGCGTCTGTTTAGTTTCCCTGATGTACAAGTCAGGGCAATCCTCCTGGCACTTAACAGCGTACACTATATTGCTCTGTTTGTGCCAGGGGACCTGATCCTTGGAGTGGACCAATTTCTGGCACATTGTGTTTTGGGGTTTGATAGCAACTAGTTTGTGCTCCAGTGGATGATGAGAGTCAAACCTTAAGTACTGGTCACTATGTGTTGGTTTACAATAAACACCATTGAAACTCTAGTTAGTGGTCACACCCATATTTGCATATGAATTTGGTTGTTGGTTTCGGTCGTTATGAAACTATTGTTTATAAGGGTGAGGATACCTGCAGTCAGCTCAGACTGAAGATGTCACTTATTTGAGTGATGAATGGTTTCTGTGTATGAACATTGTATCCAGATGAACTGACTCGACCTTCTTTGATCTTCTTAACCTGGATTACGGAGCATGCACCAACACACTTCGACATCATATTTACAAATAATCTCAGTCCCCTCTGAAATGACACAAAGATTAGCCAAATCAGATCGAAGTTATACAAGAGTTACATCCAGAATAGCTGTGAGATTGGAATATCTGATTTTCAAGTTCCTCCATTAGAGTCAAACGCTGCGGCTGCCCTGTAGACGTGAAGGCTGAGCTTTTAACTTCATTGGTCGCTCAATAATAAATGATATCAACTTTCTTGTGGACGGGAACGCTGAGCGTCAGGATTAACTGTCTGGTGCACCCAGTAATGTGGATCGATGGATGTCTGTGGTTTGGTCAGGTTTCAGTCAATAAAGGGCTCCCTGCATGGAAAGCCCACGCTGTGGTTTTAGTGCCGCCTCCTTCCCAGTGATGTTTCCCCTCACAATTACGCTCAGTTTTGTTCACAGAGCTGAGGAGATTAAAGCTTCACTAAACTTTGTAATGCAAGTTCAGGCACTCGTGTGATATTGACAACCACACAATATGGTGCACAAATTGTACATTATTGATTAATAAAAGCATGTGTATGTTATATGGCTATACAAGGATAACACTACTTTTGCATGAAAACCCCATAAATCCAGTGTTGGGGTTTTGCATCCCTTATCTTTTAAGCTCAGCATGAGCGGTAGTCTATTTCCTCATATTGAGTTGGCAAGCAGGGACCTTCAGTCTACCTCAGACAGCTTGCTTCCAGTGACAAATGTCTCAAAGCATCTCACAGAGACTGAAAGTTCACCTGTAAAACGGATGCATAACTATAAAATCATGCACGGTATTTACTAAGATCCTCTTCAGGTTGCAAAACAGAAAATGTCCTCAAGGCATAAATCCAAACATTAATTTCAGTTCTCAGTTGATGTACTGATTTGATTTTCTAATAACTAATTCATGGGTTCTGCAATTTTGTTTGGCACTCAAAACAGTGTAATGTCCCCAGTGTGTAGAAATATGCAGAAAACAAAGTTCAAAAAACTTCCCCAGTCTTTGCCATGTCGAAAGATCCGGCTGGAAAAGCAAGAAATCTGTAATGAACCTTCTTTTATTTGTATAGTTAAAATCTGACAGGTCACACGGATCCATAAAAATATCTTCTGACACCGTTTTAATCATATTTCCATATTCAGTACAATCAACAAACGGTGGAAATCGATTTGTGGCCACAAGAAAGTTGACATAGACTGAACCTGATCTGATTCTATTCATAATCTTCTGGTGGGGGAAGACAGCGGCACGGATTCACGTTTGCAGCGGCCTCACCCAGTACCGATTATGCAGTGTCGTTGTCCACGTCTACATCTGCGTCGTAAGTTTTTATCTTTATTTTGATCGTTGATTTCGCTTGGCTGGGAGAGCTGGCGTTGGATTGGCTGGGAGAGCTTGGTCTGCTGTGTCCTGTGTGCCCAGGGACCACGGCCCTGCCTGGAGCTGTGCCTGAAGAGAAACACCGAGGGCGGTCTGACAGGACATGGAAGCGGGGCAGGCTAAGCTAACTGCTAGCCCATGGCCTTGCCTGAGAGGAAACACCGAGGTGGCCTCGCTTAGCGTCGACTGTGCAGTGCGGGGAGATGTGTCGAAGCTGTCTGGCTGGGAGAGCTGGTGTTGCATTGGCTGAGGAAGCCTGGTCTCCTGTTTCTGGTGGGCCCAGGGACCACGCCCCTGCCCAAAGCTGCGCCCGAAGAGGAAACACCGAGGGCGGTCTGACAGGACGCGGAAGCGGGGCAAGCTAAGCTAACTGCTGGCCCATGCAGACCGGCAGTTCCGACAGTCATCCTGGCTGGTGTTCGTTCTCTGGACGGTGGAGGTTTTGGACTGTTTTGCACTGGGTGGACTGTGTTCTTGGCTGTTTGTGGGTTTTTTTTGGGGGGGGGGGTTTCTTTGTTCCCTGTTTTTGTGGAGGAGGTTTTGGATATGTGTTTTTATGTTGCACTGCACTGGGGAAATGGAATTTCGTTTCTTTTGTGTATATAGTACATGAGATAAAATGACAAATAAATTGTTCCTGATAATCTGAGGAGGATACTGTATATACGATCACTAATCAGATGTAGTGAGCATGAATAAATCTCACATTGTGAGTCAATTTTCAAATTTCAATCTAAAACTCCTTATTACAAAAGATTTAAGTTCCTTCTCGTAGCTTAGCCTGTGCTGAATGTTGTTCTGATGAATGACAGCCAGCACAGATCAAGTGCGAGTGTAGCGTATGAAACCCTCAGCAGTGAGATAAGTAGAGGTAATTTGTTATATTTTGACTTGTAAATCAACATCGGCGGCAGAGTTGGATAAACTGCATCTGTCAAGTCATCCAGGGTTGCCCTCTGAATGTGTAAAGCGGAACGGCCGCAGCCTTTCCCAAATAACCACGGTCAAATAAATTGGTCGTCTGCCCGCTGAAATATGTTAATTAATATCCAGAAGGTCGGTGCTGGAATTCACTGATATCTTTATGGGCGAGGATGTGCTATTGATATTGGTGTGGGGGAGCGTAAATGAGGCTACAGACGCTAAGCTGTTTTGTGGTTATGCATTGCATTGCTGGGGAGATGCTGACTCATGGAGGTGACGGCGTGTTGACAAGATAATGAGACCTCCTTCAATAACATCTAAGAGAGGGAGAGAGGGATAATAAATCTGTAATCTCTGCCCCAAGATGTGATAACCCATTACCCACGTTACGATAACATCTGGTCCCTCTCCTCCTCCTCTACCAGAGATAAAAGACCATTTCGCGTTTCAGATTTGTGTGCTTTTTTTTTTCTAATCCCCTGGTCCCTGCAGTGGAGCCATCCCAGTAATCACCAGCACACACACATGCATGCAAACAATCTCTTAATCTCTCTGTACCAGAAATTCCATGAAAGTGAGCTGGGCTCACTGTGCAAATGTGCTGCAGTGGTGTCCTGCACAGGGGCTTGCAGGGGCTTCAGTATACAGTTTTAAACTTCTCCTTATCTATCTGTCTATCTGTCTGTCTCTCTCTCTCTCTCTCTCTCTCTCTCTCTCTCTCTCTCTATCTATCTATCTATCTATCTATCTATCTATCTATCTATCTATCTGTCTGTCTGTCTGTCTGTCTGTCTGTCTGTCTGTCTGTCTCTCTCTGTCTGTCTTTCTGTCTGTCTGTCTGTCTGTCTGTCTGTCTGTCTGTCTCTCTCTCTCTCTCTCTCTCTCTCTCTCTCTCTCTCTCTCTCTCTCTCTCTCTGTCTGTCTGTCTGTCTCCCTCTCTCTGTCTCTCTCTCACTCTTTTCACACTGATAAAACCCTGTTGATTACAGACACCGATGATAGATGAGGGCTCAACAGCCAGTTTATTAAAAGCAATACTTGCCTACCAACACGGGGATCGCCGGTTCGAGTTACCGCCGGCTTGGTCGGGCGTCCCTACAGACATAATTGGTCGTGTCTGCGAGTGGGAGGCCGGATGCGGGTATGTGTCCTGGTCGCTGCACTAGCGCCTCCTCTGGTCAATCGGGGCGCCTGTTCAGGGGGGGGAGGGGAACTGGGGGGAATAGTGTGATCCTCCCACGCGCTATGTCCCCCCGGCGAAACTCCTCACTGTCAGATGAAAAGAAGCGGCTGGTGGCTCCACATGTATCGGCAGAGGCACGTGGCAGTCTGCAGCCCTCCCCAGATCGGCAGAGGGGTTGGAGCAGCGACCGGGATGGCTCGGAAGAGTGGAGTAATTGGCCAAGTACAATTGGGGAGAAAGGGGGGGGGGGACACGCTGAAATAAAATGAGACATCCAGTGTCTTCTCACTGGGAGGGAATCGCTCCCAGCCGCTCCCAGCTGCTGATGTGTCTTCATTTTGTGTTTGGACTCCATTTCAATGAGGAGCGATCAAATATGAGAATGGTTGCAAGATTTGTTATGAATT
This sequence comes from Lampris incognitus, assembly GCF_029633865.1. Classification (NCBI taxonomy): domain Eukaryota; kingdom Metazoa; phylum Chordata; class Actinopteri; order Lampriformes; family Lampridae; genus Lampris; species Lampris incognitus. The sequence goes on from NC_079223.1 coordinate 11,675,880, forward strand.
CTGATACACTGAGTTTATATATTTATTTTGGCAGTTAGACTCCACTGTACTGGCAGCCTGTCCAGGGTGTCTCCCCGCCTGATCGGCTCCAGCATCCCCGTGACCCTGAGTAGGATAAGTGGTTTGGATAATGGATGGATGGATGGATGGATGGATGGACTCCATTGTGACGAAACATCTCTGTAGGACTCGGCCCGTGAAAGTAGGAGATAGGATGCCCCGGAGTCTGGAAACTGGTGGTGTTTGAGACTCTGGAGGTGGACACCCCGGACAAATGAAGGAGTTGTTGAGGTGGTGATGGGGTGGAGGTGGGTTGTGCTACGTAGGGTTCTGTGAACAAGAGTATGACAGATGAGCCATGACTTTAAATTTCGGCATGCAACAGCTGATGGTTCACCAAGGGCGGGCAGAAAGGTGATTGTGTAGCTGTGATGATGCACAGAACTGGTGAAAGAGGCTTGGAGCTTTGACAGCGAGAGAGGGGTTTTGACCGCATGGGAAAGTGGAAGTGGTGGAAAGCAAAATCATGGCGACGCTTGGATTTTTGTGAATGAATGTGACAGCATGGGAAAGCGGAAAGCTCATAATAAAACTCTTAGATGAACGAAAGAAATGATCTTCCTTTTTGAGTGTTGGCGTGAGCTTCATGTAATCTACCCTGAGTTCATTGGTAATTGGTCCACAACCCACTCCACCACAACATTCAGCCAAAATCCTAATCTGTTATTTTACCTTGACATTTTCCATCTCACCTGGGTAGAAACTGTAGACCGTGCTGTGCTAAACAAACTCTGCTACTCACAGTATGGGTATTTTGGAATAGCTCATTTTCTGTGCAATTTCTGTCATATCTAAAGCATATAACCGTCAAAAAGATATTTTAGGGAAAGGGTGCACATTTTGGCTGGTGCAGTGGTTAGCGCGGTCGCCTCACAGCAAGAAGGTCCTGGGTTCGAGCCTCAGGGTTATCCACCCTTGGGGGGGGGGGGGGGGTCATCCCAGGTCGTCCTCTGTGTGGAGTTTGCGTGTTCTCCCCGTGTCTGCGTGGGTTTCCTCCGGGGGCTCCGGTTTCCTCCCACAGTCCAAAGACATGTAGGTCAGGTGAATCGGCCGTACTAAATTGTCCCTAGGTGTGAATGTGTCGGCCTTGTGATGGACTGGCGGCCTGTCCAGGGTGTCTCCCTGCCTGCCGCCCAATGACTGCTGGGATAGGCTCCAGCATCCTGCGACCCTGATTAGGATAAGCAGCTTGGATAATGGATGGATGGATGGGTGGGTGCACATTTTGAGGGTGGTCATACAATAATGTGAGGAATTCCACATCCATATATCATCTGGATCTTGAGCCTACATGTCTGTCTGTCTGTGTCTACTTCTGTCTCTGTCTGTCTGTTTGTCTATCTATGGCTGTATGTCCATCTGTCTGTCTGCACACAGATATAGTATAGTTGACAGAGTATTTTGACATATAAAATCTTTTTTTTTTAGTTTATTTTCTGCAAAATGAAAATAGAAGGCTCTGAGCATCATCCATCTTGAGGTAGAGGGGTGGAAAACAGATGGAATTAAACTATGAGGGGCACTGGTTGATATTATGCAAATTTTATCAGGCAGTCCATCAAGATAACCACGGACGACAACAACAAAGAACAAAGAAGGAAGATGTTGAAGGTGAACCCATGAAAGATGTTTCAATAAGGATGCTTGGGCATTATCACAGTTTACCAAGCACACACAAATAAAACGAGAGAATAACTTTTCCCTTGAATAGAATCCTTGTCTCCAGCTAGACAGTCGAGATCTTCATAGCATCATCCTCCAACCTGGGGCCTGTTTCAGAAAGCAGGTTTAGTGACTCTGGGTTGACTAGCTCTGAGCTGTCAAACTCAAGAGTTTTCGGGTTCAGAACAGCTGGTCTGAGTTAGCTCAGTCAAGTCTTGAGCATTTCCACTCCGAGTAGGTTCACTCACCTACGCTTAAGAGCGTAGGTGATGACTATAAAAAGCCATCGTCGATGGAGCTCCGATACTACGATTCACCATGGCAACCAGCAAGAAAAAAGCTCGTCCTATTTCACCCCACTGGATTTAGGAATATTAATGAATGTGTATGCAGATGAGCATATAGTTAAGGGGGAAAAAGGCAATACAGGAGCAGCAGCAAAAGAACGTGAGCTGGCGTGGTGGGAAATTGTCGATCGAGTTAATGCACGAGTATTACTGAAAAATAAAAAGTTTTTTCTTGAGTGTTCCACTTATTCAACATTTATATTATATACACACATATATTTGTATATTTTTTTAATATATTCCTTTCACCGTTTTTCGGGTGGTGTGTGTCTTCCCCGAGCTCTTGTCCTCTACCAGAGGCCTGGGAGTTTGAGGGTTCTGCACAGTATCGTAGCTGTTCCTAGGACTGCACTCTTCTGGACGAAGACCTCAGATGTTGTCCCTGGAATCTGCTGGAGCCCCTCTCCCAGTTTGGGGGTCACAGCCCCTAGTGCTCCTATTACCACCGGGACTACTGTAGATTTCACCTTCCACATCCGATCTAGTTCTTCCTTCAGCCCTTGGTGTTTCTCCAGCTTCTCGTGCTCTTTCTTCCTGGTGTTGCCGTCGCTCTGGATTGCTACATCGATCACTACTCTGTCAGCCAGCAAGTTAGCTTCACAGAGTATGTTGCCATAGTAACTGACTCAGACTTAACCTGAACCGGCTTTGTGAAACTCAAAACCAGAGTTTCCTTCAACTTTGAATCAACTACCGCTGAGTTTTTACTGAGTTCGCCTTCTGAAACAGGGCCCTGATGACTTGTGAGTTATCTTGTATCAACCAATAGAGGAAAGGATACAAGGTGCTTTAGCGCTTTTATGTGGAACAATTGACACAATGTGATCTTATTTATCCATCCATCTCCCCATCTTTCCATCCATCCACCCATCCATCTTTCTACCCATTCATCCATCTGTCCATTCATCCAACCATCCATCCATTGTTTATACTCGCTGGCCTTGGGGTAATGACAAAGTGACCTTTTTTGTTTTTGTTTTTTTCTCGCTGATCCATGCTTGATATACAGTAGCCAATTGCCTAAAATGCTCCATTTAAGACACGGGTTAGAGACCCTACTGAAAAACATTTGTTATTATAGTTATTGCTCCCTAACTTTTTTTGTGTGTGTTCAGTGTGCTGTTCAATTCATTTCATGTGCTACAAAATGTTTTCAGCTATTCATCTCTTTATCAAAAATGAGAATTACAAGGAACTATCACTTGTGCTCTTAAGTTCACTCCATGGATACCTAGGCGAACAAAAAATAAACTCCCACATGTTCTATTCTTGCAGTCCGAGATCTTTTAATTACTGTGTAGACAATGTTGCGGTACACAGACCTTCATCAGGTTATTTTGTACACATAACCAGATGAAGGTCTGCTCTTTGATACTCCGTGGATACGTGCTGTGAATATCAACAAAACAAGGGTCATATAAAAGCAAATCACATCATATACAACGAAGCGCTGTCCATTATTTATAAGATCATATTAAATATTCAGATAGAAAATACTGATCAAGTATATTCATCATAACCTGGCAATTGATTCCTGACAGTCACCTAGAATACGTTCATTGCATTTTCTTTTTTTAATCTTTTATTATGTACCATGCAAATACACTGCAATTACTGTAAGGTTTAAAGTTTGGGATGCGAGCTCCAAGGTCATCCCAGAATCATGGGCTTTGCAAAACAAATTTCAATTTGGACAAATCAGGACTCAGGAACACGTTATTCGTCATTTCTGTTCATGCACTTGCGCACAAGAAATGAAACGGAAACATCGTTTCCCCCAGCCCACAGCAGTGCAGCACAAACACAAAAACACACATCCAAGAACTACAAGAAGACATATATCCAAACTAACACATATATCCAAACTAAACAAAACAAATCACTGTCCAGGAGAACGAAGGCCAGCCAGGATGACTGTCGGAACTGCCGGTCTGCATGGGCTAGCAGTTAGCTTAGCCTGCCCCGCTTCTGTGTGCTGTCAGACCGCCCTCAGTGTTTCCTCTTCGGGTGCAGCTCCAGGCATGGCCGTGGTCCCTGGGCCCACAGCTCTCCCGGCCGATCCTGCACCAGCTCTGTCAGCCATCAAACAAAGACAAACTTAGACACAGACGTGGACAAAGACACTGCATGGACGGTAGTGGGTGAGGCCACCGCAAACTTGAATTGGTGCCGCCATCTTCCCGCACCGGTAGTGGGTGAGGCCACTGCAAACGTGAATTCGCACCGCCATAGCCAATCAAAATAGAATTACAATTAGAGAGCATCAATCTAACAACATTAATCTGGTCAATCAATCTTTTTGTTAATACGGGCATGTGACAAACCAGACGAACTCATGTCTGAATTGTGCTCGCATTGCACACAAAACTATTAGTTTCATGTCTTTGGAAAGAAATTGCATGGCTGTTGTCAGCTTTAATCTTTGCCGATTACATTTTGCCTTTACAGATTACGTTTGTCTCCAGTTCTTATTACTTTATGTCATTCTCTGAGGTTTCTATTGCTGACAAGATATATTGATCCTGCACAACTGAAGAGCTCATTTTCCACAGTTTGAATTTGACAGGGTCAGATAAAAGTCTCGGCTGACATTTCGAACTCCCTGATGAGATAAATTCAAATCCCTGGTTTTTTCTTTCTGTTTTGCCTCTGGAGGTCTGTTTGCGGAGTGATCTTTTTCTGCCCCGTTGTTGTTTTGTTCTGTCAATAAAATGCGACGCCTCAGTGCCCTGTTCTACCTACCCTGAAGTGTCCACGGCCGCTTGCGACTGGGCAGGGGTCAAAGGTGAGTGTGGTCGAGTAGGGGCGCCTCCGCCGCTCTGACGTGCAGGGCGCTCTCCGTGGCGTCTGTCACAGTTCATCGCCGGCTGAAGGATGTCTCCCGGCAAGGACGCGCTCCACAGCAATCGCCTTATCTCGCAGCTAGCTCCGGCATCTTCTAAGTGGCACAGCCCTTCGCTCAGGGCAAAGTTGCAGTCTCGCTTTGTAACTGGCAGCCTAGATAAAAACGCACCGTATCTGCGGTGTGGGTGGCAACAGACAAACGGCAGGATGCTGTCAGGCTTTATCAGAAGTACCCCGTTCTCTTCAAGCGCCCCCATCCGTCCTTTCACCACAGCTCGATAACTATGGACAGAGAGAGGCTCGAGGGCTGGGAGCGGGCGCCCCCATTTACACTTCAAAGCGGATTTGCTTGAAACGTCATGGTCGGCACACGCAGCCCCCTCTAGTTGCTTGTTCACCAAGACCGACTGTCTTCTTAACTTCCAGCTGCGTTTGTGTCGTTTTCTCTGACGAGGAGTCCGCCCCGGACCACATCAGTGCAAAGATGGGAGGGATACAGGTGCGCTCGTCTCTCTCTCGATCTGCCTCTTTAAGACAATGGGGTGACCGTGCAGGAGGGGGGGGGTGGTGTGAACGTCGCTCGGCACACGACAGGCTTTGAACGTTACAGAGAAACGAGAAGTTGGAGGCTCAAAGCGCACGGGCTCCTTTCGAGCCCGGAAATGTCAGATGATATCTGGGCGCGTTGAAATGCCACCTTACGGTGCCGGCTTTACAGTAATAAGCCTTTTTTAATATTTTAGTTAGGGTCTGGAAGAGAACAAGGTCCCCCCCCCCCCTCTTTTTCAAGCAAAACCCAAACTTGTGGCCTGTTTCAGTGGGGTAATCACAGTACATGTACGCATAGTTTTCTGTAGCAGGAGCATTGTCACAAAGACACCATTGTGTTGTTGAATTATGATGTGATTTCCTCGCCTACATCTGAGACGTCATACCTTATATAAGCTCAGGAGCCTTATCTTCAGCAACTTTTGCAAAATGTGTCACGCATAGGCAAGATTGAGCGCCGACCACATCAGAAAAAAACCCAAACCTTCAGTGGTACAACACAGTGCTGCAAACCAAATCCGTGGTTAGTAGAAGGCTGATGGAAAAGCCTTTGTATTTTTACTGAGACGCCATGTTGTAGGTGGGCGCCTCCAGGTTTCCAAGCAACAGGACGGCTCACTGGCTGGAAGCGAGGAAGAGGTTTGGACACCCTTTTTTCCCCATAGTGAATATGGCTTGGTGTCCATTTTTTCATTTAAGTACAGGGCAGTAATGACAGCAGTTTTTTTATTCAGTATATATATATATATATATATATATATATATATATATCAGTGGTGGCTGGTGCTAATACATTTTTGGGGGGGGCAATTTACCTTGGCACAGCGCACCTGACAGCTGCTTTAATGTCCACACAGTCACAGAGTCATCAGGATTCGTACCCCTGATAAAACCTACATTGTCCTTCTTAATTACTCTGTGACTGTGTGGACATTAAAGCAGCTGTCAGGTGTGCTGCGCCAAGGTAAATTGCCCCCCCCCCCCAAAAAATGAATAATAATTGTTAGCATCAGCCACCACATATATATATAGATATATCTATATATCTATATATATATATATATCTATATATATATATGTATATATATGTATATGTGTATATATGTATATATCTATATATATATATATATGTATCTATCTATGTATCTATCTATATATCTATCTATATCTATATACACTCACTGGCCACTTTATTAGGTACACCTTGCTAATACCGGGTTGGACCCCCTTTTGCCTTCAGAACTGCCTTAATCCTTCGTGGCATAGCTTCAACAAGGTACTGGAAACATTCCTCAGAGAGTTTGGTCCATATTGACATGATAGCATCACGCAGTTGCTGCAGATTTGTCGGCTGCACATCCATGATGCGAATCTCCCGGTCCACCACATCCCAAAGGTGCTCTATTGGATTGAGATCTGGTGACTGTGGAGGCCATTTGAGTACAGTGAACTCATTGTCATGTTCAAGAAACCAGTCTGAGATGATTCGAGCTTTATGACATGGCGCGTTATCCTACTGGAAGTAGCCATCAGAAGATGGGAACACTGTGGTCATAAAGGGATGGACATGGTCAGCAACAATACTCAGGTAGGCTGTGGCGTTGACACGATGCTCAATTGGTACTAAGGGGCCCAAAGTGTGCCAAGAAAATATCCCCCACACCATTACACCACCACCACCAGCCTGAACCGTTGATACAAGGCAGGATGGATCCATGCTTTCATGTTGTTGACACCAAATTCTGACCCTACCATCCGAATGTTGCAGCAGAAATCGAGACTCATCAGACCAGGCAACGTTTTTCCAATCTTCTATTGTCCAATTTTGGTGAGCCTGTGCGAATTGTAGCCTCAGTTTCCTGTTCTTAGCTGACAGGAGTGGCACCCGGTGTGGTCTTCTGCTGCTGTAGCCCATCTGCCTCAAGGTTTGACGTGTTGTGCGTTCAGAGATGCTCTTCTGCATACCTCGGTTGTAATGAGTGGTTATTTGAGTTACTGTTGCCTTTCTATCAGCTCGAACCAGTCTGGCCATTCTCCTCTGACCTCTGGCATCAACAAGGCATTTTCACCCACAGAACTGCCGCTCACTGGATATTTTCTCTTTTTCGGACCATTCTCTGTAAACCCTAGAGATGGTTGTGCGTGAAAATCCCAGTAGATCAGCAGTTTGGGAAATACTCAGACCAGCCCGTCTGTCAACAACAACCATGCCACGTTCAAAGTCACTTAAATCACCTTTCTTCCCCATTCTGATGCTCGGTTTGAACTGCAGCAGATCGTCTTGACCATGTCTACATGCCTAAATGCATTGAGTTGCTGCCATGTGATTGGCTGATTAGAAATTTGTGTTAACGAGCAGTTGGACAGGTGTGCCTAATAAAGTGGCCGGTGAGTGTATATCTATATATATCTATCTATCTATCTATCTATCTATCTATCTATCTATCTATCTATATATATGTATCTATCTACATATCTATCTATCTATAGATATATAAATATCTATGTATCTATCTATGTATCTATGTATCTATATCTATATATATAACTATATATATATGTGTATCTATGTATCTATGTATCTATGTATCTATCTATCTATCTATCTATCTATCTATATAAAATCCAGTGAGTCAAGTACATTCTTAATGCCACAGTACAAGCCTGTTTCATGCCATGAACATCATCAGCTGTCAGTAAAGCTGCTCTGGTTGAGTATGTTTTGTTCTTGGAGAGGATTTTCCAGGTAGGTTGAATAATTAATGTTTGTGTCCGCCAATGACTTAAAGATGTTACATTCTTTTAAACGGTCGTTTCTAAAGCTACACAAGTGTGCATTAAACCTCTTTTTAGACCGGCGTATGTCTCTGTTTGGCCGTTGTCATCTCTCGTCACTGTAGTGTAGCTTTAGAAACGGCGGTTTAAAGAGTGTAACATCTTTAAGCCGTTGTATTTGGTCCTTGGCGGACAGAAGCATTAATTATTCAACCACCTGGAAAATCCTCTCACAAAACAAAGCATATTCAACCAGCAGTAAAATGTGCAATCTATGTCTCACTGAAACACGTTTTATCATTTGCAAACCAGAAATGTCCACCTTGAATAACAGGAGTGAATTGGCCAGCAGTTGCAGACATAGCACCTATTTTATATTTACAAATAAATCATGCCGACAGACAAATACCCCCCCCCCACACACACACACATTGGACCGTTAGCTATCACGTGTTTTTGAATGTCACACCTCTCCCTTCCCCATCGGACGTTGTGCATGTGATGTGCATGACGAGGCAGTAAATGCTATGTCCTTTCCCCGAGAAGCTTTACTGACAGCTGATGATTGCTTATGGCATGAAACAGGCTTGTACTGTCTCACTTGACTCACTGGATTTTATATATATATATATATATATATAATACTGGGCAGGCGACAGGGATGGGTGCAAGTCCATGAATATTGGGATAGCGTCCAGCGCTTTACATGTGCCCCTGTCCATAGGGTCAGTGGTTGTGTCAGGGAGGGCATCTGACGTAACATTTTGCCAAATCATTATGCGGATTGACAAGACCGTACCGGATCGGTTGAGGCTTCATACAGGATCGGTCGAGGCCCGGGTTAACAACAGCCACCATTGGTGCTTTGCCCTGTAAGGCAGGGGTGCCCAACTCCAGGCATCGGCGGCCGCAGTGTCTGCAGGTATTCGTTGCAACCATGCACTACACCACCTGATTTAACTAATTCCTTTCCCTCCTTGGTCCAAGAGGCGAGCTAATTAGTTAAATCAGGTGGTGTAGTGCATAGTTGGAACATACACCCGTAGACATGCCGGCCCTCGAGGCCTGGAGTTGGGCACCCCTGCCTTACAGGGCACCGATGGAAACTAAAATTCACTGTGGCGACCCCTGAAAAACAGGGAACAAGCCGAAAGAAGAAGAAGAATATATTATATATTGGGGGCACATGGGCACAGTGGGTAGCGCGGTCGCCTCACAGCAAGAAGGTCCTGGGTTCGAGCCCCGGGGGAGTCCAACCTTTGGGGTCGTCCTCCGTGTGGAGTTTGCATGTTCTCCCCGCGTCTGCGGTGGGTTTCCCCCGGGGGCTCTGGTTTCCTCCCACAGTCCAAAGACATGTAGGTCAGGTGAATCGGCCGTACTAAATTGTCCCTACGTATGAATGTGTGTGTGATGGTCCCCGCCTTCCACCCAATGACTGCTGGGATAGGCTCCGGCGTCCCACGACCTATTTGGATAAGCAGCTTGGAAAATGGAGGGATGGATGGAATATGATTTCTGCTAGCTAGTTGGAATTCAAGAAGAAACGAAAAGAAAGACTGTGAAAATGTGTCAAGTGGACAGATATGCGGCGGCTGTAAGCGTGAGTGTTTTGTAAGGCGGTCTGTTGCTGAAGCGGCTGTGATAAACACGCTTGGTGACGGGAATCGATGAAAGCCATTGTCACCAAGCAAACATCAGACAAAGAGGCAATTAAATCCTCTACACCACCTCGGCTCCGTTCAGTACCGTGCACGGGCCTGACGGCGAGTGTGGCCCCTGGTGCCCCTGCCACTCAAAGATGGCGTTCGAGGAAGATTTGCTCCTTGTTTGGTGACGGCGAATGTCGTGATAGACACGTGCTTCTTTTTTTAATTTTTCAATTTCATGGGGGAAACGAGCCAAAATGTAGAGTCGTCTGATTGCAGCGGAGTTCAAAGGAACTGGGAACAGCAATCGAACGCGGCCCAGGGCGGCCATTTAGGAAATCTGGGTTAGTAGAGGAGAAAACATGGAGTCGGTAACATCCCCGTGCTAGGAAATAATCACCTAAGCTGAAGAGGACTCATTAGGAGAGGCTTTCTCTTAGAGAAACACACCGGTGAGCAAGGGGACTTCTCCCCGGCTGCTCCTTTTGTTTTTGTTTTTTGTTACTTTGGGAACTCTAAATGCAAAATGGTTCCTTTCAATAACGGTTCCCATCCGAACCCATTAGGCACACGGAGAGCGGAAGAGACAGCGACCTGGCAGATGCGGTTCCTGCTTGTGGTTTAACAGGATTTCTAATGGCAGGAGAAATTCTCCTGTCTGATCTTGGCCTCTGTCCAGCGATGTGTTGTCATGTGGCAGTCCGGGACGCCTCGTCCCACCCGTGCCAGGCTTGTTCTCAGGGCCCCTTGCTCCTCTCACAGGGGATGGAGGGGTATCAAGGATTCCTGCAGGTTTTTTTTTAAATTGTTTAAGTTTTGCACACTTGCCCCCCCCCCCCGCTACCTGTTGTGCTAATGCTTTCTGCAGCCTTTGTTCTCTTTTCTGAGTAGCGTACGTCGTCCAACAGCAACGCACGGTGTGTTCGGATGAACCTGGCGACGGGTTCTCTGCAGATGAGGGGGGCTGCACTGCTGCCATGGGAAACGCCACATGATGATTATGGATGCACGTGGAACAGATTTCATGCGGAGGGACTGAGAGGCGATTTGAAGCTGGCGTGTGACGAGCCTCGCTTCCCATGGCATGATTTGCATGCGTGTTCTGGTGAGATTTCCTCTCCTGTCCATTTCATCCACTTTTGTTCTCTGTGGTTTCTCCCCCCCCTCCGCCCCCCTTCTCTCTCTTTTGCTGTCAAGCTTCCTCCTCTTTCTCAGCCTCCTGTCATTCATGCAAATCTCCAGATGTCTTGAAAAAACACAGGGAGGGATGATTTCGTTATGTACCATGGTTAATGTACCGCAAATGGAGTTTCCATGCACGAAAGCCACGTGTCTTTTGATAAAGCGCCAGTTACGAGGGACCAAAAACGTACAAATCTGAAGACGAGCCTCTGTCGTGCTTAGCGTCATGGCCAAGGGCTTGTGTATCTTGACTTTTGGTGTCTCTCATTGCTTCTAAATTAGTTTAGTCGCTCATTTGAGAGTTTGTATGAGCGGGGGCAAACGAATCTGTGTAAAATCCAGTCTTTTTCCTGCTCCAATCGGCCTCGTCTCACTCGTCTCTCGTTATCACGATCACAACCCTGAGACAGGGCGTGGGGGTAGCGTGGCGGTCTATTCCGTTGCCTACCAACATGGAGGTACGTGGTTTGAATCCCCGTGTTACGTCCGGCTTGGTCGGGCGTCCCTACAGACACAAAGTGTCGTATTCATTGTTACGGTATAATGAATGAGGCACTTTACTCAAATTGCTTGTCTTTAATGAACGCCATCGGGGCATCCCCATGACATCTCTGACCTCCAGTACTTCCGTACGTCCCATGTCATATCCTGTCGTATCAACTGTACGTCCTATGTCATATCCTGTCATATCAACTGTACGTCCTATGTCATATCCTGTCATATCAACTGTACGTCTTATGTCATATCCTGTCTTATCAACTGTACGTCATATGTCATATCCTGTCGTATCAACTGTACGTCCTATGTCATATCCTGTCATATCAACTGTACGTCTTATGTCATATCCTGTCGTATCAACTGTATGTCATATGTCATATCCTGTTGTATCAACTGTACGTCATATGTCATCCTGTCGTATCAACTGTATGTCATATGTCATATCCTGTCGTATCAACTGTACGTCATATGTCATATCCTGTCGTATCAACTGTACGTCATATGTCATATCCTGTCGTATCAACTGTACGTCCCATGTCATATCCTGTCATATCAACTGTACGTCATGTCATATCCTGTTGTATCAACCGTACATCATATGTCATATCCTGTCGTATCAACTGTACGTCCTATGTCATATCCTGTCATATCAACTGTACGTCTTATGTCATATCCTGTCTTATCAACTGTACGTCATATGTCATCCTGTCGTATCAACTGTATGTCATATGTCATATCCTGTTGTATCAACTGTACGTCATATGTCATATCCTGTCGTATCAACTGTAACGTGATAGGTTACAGGACTACTACACAAAGCTTATTTATTTATTTATTTATTACATGGCGATGGTAGTCGCGTGACTGGGGTCCTGGGCTGGTCCGGTGGCGCCTGGACACTGCTTGGCATCCTCCTCATCATGTTCTTCATATATCTTATAATTCCATTGTAATTCAGTTATCCTCTTCCGATGTTGTTATTGTATTTAGAAATCACGTCAGGACACAGCGCTGTCGCTCGCCACAACCTCTCCGTGGCATTCTTTATTTAGACTGACACAGCATCAAAGGCAGACCCGATCAAACAACCCAGAGCCCGCAGGCATCACCTATCGATCCCAGCACAATAGAACAGCACCAAATCAAATGCAGCACTGTCGATGTGTGCAGACATAACAGTTGTATTCTGTAACTTGTGTAAACACAACATCCATTGCACGTGTTGGGAGAGCGATCCCTCCTCTGTTGCTCTCCCTGAGGTGTCTTCCATTTTTTCTCCCTGTTACAGGTTTTATTTAGGGAGTTGTTCCTTGTCTGATGCGAGGGTCTAAGCACAGGGTGGCGTGTTGCTGTAAAGCCCCTTGAAGCAAATTTGTGATATTGGGCTGTACTGACCTGACTTGACTTGACAGTTGGCTGTGTCTGTGGGTGGGAAGCCGGATGTGGGTATGTGTCCTGGTCGCTGCACTAGCGCCTCCTCTGGTCGGTCGGGGCGCCTGTTCGGGGGGGGGGCTGGGGGGGAATAGCGTGATCCTCCCACGCGCTGGCGAAACTCCTCGCTGTCAGGTGAAAAGAAGCGGCTGGCGACTCCACGTGTATGGGAGGAGACATGTGGTAGGCTGCAGCCCTCCTCGGATTGGCAGAGGGGGTGGAGCAGCGACCGGGACGGCTCAGAAGAGTGGGGTAATTGGTCGGGTACAATTGGGGGAGAAAATTGGGGGGGGGGTAAAAAAAGAAAAAGAAGAACCCTGAGATACCCGTCCAAGTGATCTCCAGTCGTGTACTTCATGTGTCCTAACACGGGGGGGGGGGGCGTCGTCATGTCCACACCGGGGCAGTAGAGGTGAGCCGTGGTTCCATCTCGCCCTGAGCACGAGACGCCCTCGTTCTCCCGCTCTGCTCCTGTTTTCATAAGCAACGTCAATATTCAATCGCTCACAACACGAGATGGCGAGCGGGCGCGAGAGCGCGGTCCCACGAAGAAACGGCGGAAACGCGGGTCATTCATCAAACAAATAATAATAATTAAAAAAAAGAGGGAAATTGTGTATCGATTGTTCAGTTAGAAAGGATATGATCCGCGGGACATTATAGTATCCTTAATTTGCTGTGCTCACAAAACTTTAATTAGATGAGCAGCCGTTCCCGCAGCCCCTAAGTGTTTGGAGGCGTGATTAGCGGCGGGGAAGGCGTAGAGAGACCTTTATCAAGGAGAAGAAGACGTGCCTGGAATTGATCTGCCCCGTCCGGGCATGTGGCAATCTTCTCAGCAGATTACAACTAGACAAGATCTTTAAATGGTGTCTGACTGCTCACCGGAGACCAATAGCTCCGAGCTGCGATTGCAGCCCAGTGTAATATGGGTGCGCGGAAATGAGATCCAGAGCAGCGACATTGTGCAGTTTCCCCTGACGAATGGGACCTCGTCTCTAAAGCGGCGCGAAGAGGCCCTGGTTTCGATAGTCCCGGGGCTCTCGAGTCTCACGCACTGGGCGTGAGACGCGCGCATTTCAACTCGTTCACGCGCTCACACGCCACACCTTGTAGTATTTCTCACGCAGAGAAGCAGGGCGACGCCCACCGAGTTGCGCCGCTGTTTTTTTTATAACAGTGGAACAGGTAGGAATCAAGTGGATTCCCCATAGCGCGTCGAGAAGGGCCCGCCACGCACCAGCCAATCAAATTAAAGAATACAGCTGCCGAACAGCCAATCAAATAATAGCATTGCGGTATCCGGGTAAGATTTAGATATTCCCACTACAACAACGTGACAGAAGAGGACAGCTATCTACTAATTTAGTCACAAATCCGAAGTAGGACGACAACGACGTGGGAGAAGACCATATCCCGTGTGTACAGGAAGTTACCTCATCATGTGATTTCCGTTGCTGGGGAATATTGTCTCTTTTTACTCTCTATGACTATTGTGTCCAGGCAGTCTCGCTCTGAACTCGGTTCAAAACTTGAGAGCCCTGTGGTCCGTGACATCGACCCGTTCGCTCTGCGCCGCAGCGTCATCCCGGATGAGACGGGGCCACGGGCCACGCCCTCTTCTCGTGAGCATTATTTATTGATATGAGCCGACACGCGCAGCGGCTTCAAAGAGAGCAGCGCGGAAACGCGAGAGCGTCTTTAATGCTAAATGTCTGTCGACAGCCAGAGCAGATTTTACCATAAACAGCTACGCCCCCCCCCCGAAGAAGAAGAAGAAGAAGAAGAAGAAGAAGAAGAAGAAACAACCCCCTATGAATGCAGACGGGCCAGTCACACTGAGATGCAGGATGTTTTCCTTTGCCTTTCTAATCTTGTCAAGCGGTTTATTTATCTGAGCATGGCGTCACCAAAAGGCGTTGATGGGGGGAGGGAGGCTATAAAGGAGGGTCGTGCTATTACATCGGATTTGTTATTAGCAAGGGGTCAAACTGCGTGATTGACAGAACCGTCAAAGGGATGCCTTGCTCAAACTACCATAACCGTGTCTAACGCCATAGAGGCACGATGGAAATCCTCTATCTCCTCGTGGCCTGATGCTCATGACATCCATTTTTGGAGGTTTTGCCATGAAATATCCGACGGGCTGATGCTAGTGCCCAGATAGAGTGACAAGCCAAAAAACAACAACCTCAAACCCCCCCCCCCCCAAGATATCCAGTCTCGCAACATTCCCCAGGTCTTTTTATCAGAAAACTGAAATTGAACAGAGTTGCGATCCATGGTAATATTGGTGTCACCGCTTTCTTCGGCGACTCCTCCGCCAGTACAAACCTTAACTTTTAATAAAACCATCCAAGATCCCTGGATTCCCTCTAGCCACTTTTAATTTGATTTTGAGGTGTTATTTTCCAAACTGTCCTACTGTGACCTGACTCGTAGGCTTTTGCCCGAAGGTGTCAGCGGGTGGAAACGTGTTGTGAGGAAATGATGCCTGTTGGTTTTTTTTTCTTTTGCAAAATTCAATAAATCCGGAAGTTCGTGTCACAGCCTATCAAAAGGCTGCTTTGTAAAAATGTCAACGTCCTCTCTCTGATATACTGTGTACAGCGACCTTCCCCTCCCCAATTATAAGGATGGGACTTTGGCATGACGTGTACACACACACACACACACACACACACACACACACACACTCACACTCACACTCACACACACACACACACACACACACACACACACACACACACACACACACACACACACACACACACACACACACAAGGGGGGGTGGCCTTGTCTTATCAAATAGTAATAGAGAAAGTGTGCCACCCACTGGAAAATTCTGGAGGTGCAAATGTCGTCCCATGTGTTTAATGGTCTTACGCTGACTCCGGCATTCAAACACTAGATGGCAGTGTGCTCCATAAATGACTGTTTTCTTCCACCGTATTACTGTTGAGACTTGGTGGGTTAGGGCATAATCACAATACCCCTCATAAACTCATGCTGGCCAAGACCACTTTTTCCCCATGTGGCGCTGTTTACAATGACATGATAATCAACCAGAAGCCAACCACATTTGGGGATTCAGACTTGTTGAAATCTCAGGTAGTAAATGTGCATAAAGACGTGAACTGAAACTGCTCTAATTTGATTGTGGATAAGGGGTCAGTGTAAGCTATCATCTTAGTTCAATGGCCTTCAGAATTATCTCTCTTCTTTGCAATTTGTTTATGCTAATAGTATAAATGCAGGTTGAGTTTACCCAGTCTAAATTAAGGGTACAAATGTCTTCATAATAGTGTTAAATTAAAATGATGAAAAAAGGAAACATTAGAACACCAATTATACTATTAGAACACCAATTGGTGTTCTAATAGTATAATTGGTGTTCTAATGTAATGTGCATAGCATTTTAATTGTAATTCTGGTGTTAAGTTTGCATACAAAGCTGTCTGGTTGTAAAACAGTTTAAAAATTAGGTTTTGAAATCCAAACGATGACGTTATAGCTGGTTGCGTTCAGTTTAAGAAAAAAAGAAATTACATTCCACGTAGGTTATTTAATTTACTTGCTGTGGTACATGCCTATGACTTCTTCATTCTGTCCCCTCCATTGTGTCAAAACCGTTGTACCACACTGTCTGAACATTACAAGACTGCGTATTAATTGAACACAATTTCTGAAAAGCCACACTCAAAAGCCACAGGATCAGACTGTGGGAGAAAAATGAATTGGTGAAAGACATGGAGACATTGTAGAAGTTTGAGTAATTTATGAATCAATTTGAGGTACTCTGATTCTGATTTATGTGAAATTTGGCATTTTATCCTTAAAGCTATGCTCATATGGATCTATATGCTAACGATTTTGCAAAACCAATTCAATTGGTAACTGACGCTAGGCTGACAGGCAGACAAACAGACAGATCATAAAACTCAATTGCAAAACAAATAACAGTTACCTCAATCATCTGTAATGTGTACACAGTTTTATGATGTGATGTCAAACTGATTAAAACGCAAAATACTCTAAAATAAGTTTTAACCGTTTATTACACTGCGCCCTATGGTCACATGAAGTCATTACATTAACAACTGACATGACCTACATCTATCCATCAGCAAAGCCACTACATGCATCCATCATGCCGTCGTTGTGTGATTATTTTAAGATAAATCGTGGAGAGCGCTGCATTTTCAGACCCGCTTTGGTAATAATAATAATTAATCATCATCACAATCATCATCATCATTATACCTTGATTGGTGGCTCAACCCTTAAAGGACCAAAGCTGTGTGTTTTTGTATTTTTAGCCCATTTACTTCAAATTGCGTATACTTTGCTCCCAACCATTTCCAAAAGAAGTTGGGTTTGGCAGTAACTACCCAGTTTGCCCTTTTTGAAATAAACAATTCAGATGATGAACTTCCCGCTTCACGAGTTTCCTGTGAAAAACAAAGCCCCCCTCCTCCCCCCTCCTCCCCCAGGGACTAGTTTCTCAGATCACTCCGCGTTCTAGGCCGCGTCACCCCACAACGGCGACGCAACTTCTGGTGGCGATTCAAGTCGAGCAAACGGTCAGCGGGACAGTTCGGACCCGTCTCACGCAACATCCGAGTCTCCGCAAGTTTATTTCCCTGCTGTACTGAAACCAATGGAAACCAGATGCTGCCCCCAGGGACGTGGGGGGGGGGGGAGAAACCGCATCTGGAAGATGCAAAATATTATAGCACGCTTTTAATGTTGGTCAGGAGTGATGACGCAAACCCCATTAGTAAACGGAGGGCAACATGCGCAAAACCAAACTAAACAAAACCAAAGAAAAACGGCGATTTGGCGCCATCTGTCGGCGACGCGAGGTATCGGCGATAACAGGCCCCGCCCATCAGGCGCTCCGCGGCGGGCGCAGGCGGTGGCAGTGGACGGCGCGTGGATACGGAGCGCAGACGAGGAGAGTCGACGGACGAACGCAGCGCCACTCCGACAGTCAAGCAAGAGCTGCTCCCCAGGCGGTGTGGAGGTGATGATGGCGGCGGCTGTGGAGAGAGGAGGCGTTCGGGCCGCTTTCCTGAACCCGAGCGGCGGCGGCGGCGGCAGCGGCAGCGGCCCTGCCCCGACCAGCCTTCCTAGCGGAGCGGCCGCCGGCTCCGCGCTCCTGGGCTCGGGGGCAGGCACCATGCCCGTGCCTATGAACCTCTTCGCTACGTGGGAGATCGACCGATCGTCGCCCAGCTGTGTTCCGAGGTAACGCCGTGCTTACACCCACCCTACCCCACCCTTACCCCACCCGTGTGGGGCGCTGGAAACCCCCCCCACCAGACACGCGCAGAACACCTCCGTACGGAGTTTCGTGGGTCCAAACTATTGAGCTTGCGGCGCTCTTTCCTAAACGGTGGTCCTGGCTAGCGCGCTAAGTGGCTAGGCTAGGGGAGCTAATGCTAAAGGGACCCCCCCTCTCTCGCCCCCCTACCCCGCGCTGTCGTCCGATGTGCGATACTCAACCAAAGCGTTATGACGCGGCCGCTCGAGACGTTCTCGAACGAACCGGGAGCGAAGCCGCCCTCGTCCCCGTGCTTCGCTTCCTCGTGCTTTCTGACGCCTCTTCGAGTCCGCTGAGGTCCGGTTTCCATCCGTTCTTAGATTGAACTCACCTTCTGGTTTAACTTGGACCAGGTCGATGGTAGTTCTGAAGCTGACTGACACCGACAGAGTACCCGGTCAATAACGGGGCTCTAGCGGACCGCTCGGGGCTCTGCGTGTTGGGCAGAACGCGCCCAGCGTGAACCACTTTAACCCAACTCCATTAGGCCTGCCGTATGAATCTGGTGGCGGACTGCGTGCCACCACCCCCCCGCACCCCCCCGCAAACAGTCGTCCACATTTTCTCTCTTCAGTGCTGATAACATTGTGTAGTATTGGCGACAGATTTTGTCTCGGTTGGTGTTCACAATCGGAAAGCAGGCAGGCATTGCTGCCACCTGACCAGGGACCTCATGGGAGCTGTGGGCACATTAATCAGCTTTGACCTAGATCTGTTCTGCACTGGGAGAGAGGGGCGGGGGGGGGCAGACATGGGAGGGCTTCCTCCACAATGAATGCGTGTGCATGCACTTGCTTTACTTGCTCGGGGAAGGTACTGGTGGTATTTGAGCGTGAATGAAATCTGACCGCAGTGAAAACATGGGCAATTTACAGTGACTGGTGGAAATTCCGAATTTGTGTTTGCACGTTGTTCTGTTGGGGGAATTTGTGATGGTTCAGCTGATTTGAAGTCGATGTTTAACTGAGGGTGATTGATGCCTGTGAAAACTAGTCTTTAAAGAGGCAGACCGGCCTTCACTCCCTCCTGCCCTGTCCTAGAGAAGATAACTTCACTAATTTTTGCATTTGGTCTTGAAAGTGCTCCTTGCTCAGTGTTGTTGTTGTTTTACATAATTGCATCAGTGACCACATGTTTTATCATTGGTGTTATATTATTAAGAAACAGAGTGAGTTTGTGTCTTTTGTATAGCTGTTTTCGCCACAGAACAGCTTAGGACTACATACTGAATGTTTTACAACCATTGCTTTATGTAAGGCTTTGACACTCTCTGTCAGGTGGTCCTACTAAGAAGGCCACTGGTTGGTGTGTCCGTTAGCTAAGTTGTAAGACATGCTCTTCTGTCCACTATCTCATGAGGCACAGCGCTACCTTTTTAATGCCGTTGCCTGACTACTCTGTATATTCTCTCCACAGCGTGCAGACTGTATTCAAGATGAGCAGGGTGATGGTGATTATGGGTTATTAATGGATAGAGGAATAGATTAAAGATTTAACCACTCATCACTGTGCAACATAGGAGTACACAGGTTGCTTACCATGAGGTTTTGTCGATGTCCTCGACGATAATCTCAGAATCATGTTTTTTGGCCATGTAGGTTTGCATATACATGGAATTTGACTCTGGTTTCGTGGCTCTCTCGGTGTACCTAACATGGAATAACAACACCGCAACACAACATCTGCCCATCTGATTTATGTTGATAAGCGAAGGTCTGACCACTGTAGCTCTTTAATATGCAATTTATTAAGACAGTGGTCTTCGGTAGTCTGAAGGAGAGCGTGTAGCTCAAAACACCACTTTGCGGATGTCTTAATAAATTGCATATTAGGGAGTTACAGTGTGCAGACCTCGTTTATCTTCATTTTAGTTTCTTATTGGTCCAGCAACAGATATAAGGTTTTTGTGACGTGCGTGTTTTACTTCTCATCATTCATCTAATTTGTTAAAATATAATTTTCTGATGATGTGTTGTTAAAAAAAATCATCCTTTTATCTTAGATGTGTAATATCTTAGATGTGTACTATGTGGTAGTGATATCTGTTTATATGGTTGTTTTTAGTCGGTGCTTAGCAGTATGGTAAATATCTCTAATCATGAGACATTTTATACAATATCTATACATCATGATATCTGCTTACATATGCAAAAATATAATTTAATACACCTAGGTTCATCACATTGAACTGTTGGTAATGCGAAGTATAGCCTGATATCAAACCAAAACTAGTTTTCAAATAATGCTCCCTCAAATATTTCAGAAATTATTTTGAGACGTTTCACATAATATGTTCGTATAATAGTTGATTGAGACAGAATTTTGTATCATGATACGATACTGTCCAACATCCATCCCGTTACAATACAATTGGAAGACAACAAACAATTATAGGTGTACCAATTGTAATTTTCTTGGCCAGTTTCCAATTTTTAAAAAGTCTGACCTGCCGATTCTGATTTTTTTTTTCTTCTAAGAATTGACAACATATGCAAACATTTTTGCACCTTTTTTTTAATGGAAATTTCAATTGTATGTTCATAATAAAACACTGACTATTAAATAACTCACATTTTCTCCAAAACTGCACCAGGTTACAGGACCTTCTCTTACTCAAACAGATGTCAAAATAAAGTGCCCCAGATTACTACTGGACAGGTTTTTTTGTACAATAAAATCCAACTGAAAATGAAATGTAGTATATCCCACTTTATCTAACGTATTTTACTTTCCCTAAGTAAACGACGGTTTTCGACGACATGTTTTAGCATGTGTGTTGTGACAATGTCCGTGTGCCCACGGAGGGATCTCTTTGGTCCGTGTGACATCATCATCCACCCATTTCCACAAGTGTCTGCACAGACACCTATGCGGACGTTCGTGCGCAGTCCAAAATTTATGACCGCGTGGACTGTACACATAACACGCACACCGACTCCACATGCTCCAGATAACAAAATGGATGCTTGTTTTGAAGAGAGGTTCTGTGAGGAGGTCCGCCATTACCCACATTTATATAATTCATCTTTGAATGAATAAAAAGAGCCAAATGGCATTTAACCTCTGGTGCGAAATCTTGCAAAGGCTTGAGAGAGATGAAAATGCCTGCCGGTTTGTGGTTGGCGAACAACGTTGTGGTGGCATTCCCGCCACCAACGGGAATGGAGTGTGGATCGGGACATGCACATGCATGGAACGCCAGACCAACACAGACCCTAAGTTGTAGTATGAATAGAACCACGTCCGCATGACCGGTACCTGCTGATTGCCACGACTGTGGCAAGTATGTCTGTGGCTATCTGCACTGCTGTGTGCGTGGCGTGAACCATCATGCAGGTTAACATAACTATGCCATAATGAGGGTGCACATCTGCACATACAGTTTTTGGTCTAATTCTCAAATATGATTTATGAATTGACCTTGCTTTTCAGCACCAATTGATCAGACAACAACTGCTAAAGACGGCTTAATTGCCATGTAGTCACTGCCCTGTGTTGTGAAAGACTCGTCGGAAATCAGTGCAACAAGAACGCACATATGGCACAACTCCCAACTGCCAGTTCCTGTTCGCGCACTCTTTGAATTGCACTTTACATATTGATTATTTACTGAGCGGAATTCTTGAGGAGACAGACCATTATATTAACAAAATAAAGGGACAACAATTGAGCAAAAAAATCACCCCCCCCCCCAAAAAAAATAAAACAGTCGCCGAGTGGACACAGCCAATTGCCGATTGCAGATATATTGGTCCAATCGCCCAAGCCTGGCGTACACCTTGTCATTGCAGGTCATTGTTTCCAATTCCAACTGGATTCATCTTCCGCATAAATGCTCAATAAGGCCCGAACTTCCTCATCGGTCCATCTGTCGTATGATTTCTTATGTAACTCCATGTTGATGTATCGAACTGGTTTGCAGCGGCAGATGTTTAAAAATGGCGGTTGAAATAAAATGCTGCGAATACTCGACCAATCAGAAGTGTTCAGTGCTGCAAGCCCCACCCCCAAAGTTCTTGTACTTTTGGAAAGCACTACCACCTGAACTTTTGGGGGGTTAAATATTGTCCCTGGAACTTTTGAGGAACTCAGTGCCCTGCAGTGGAAACGCATTGAGTTCCTCAAAAGGTTCTTAGTTCCTGGGGAAAGTTCCTGCGGTGGAAACGCAACTTTTTTCTATCTTGCAGTGCTTTTGAAAGCCGCACTTATGGGAAAATATTTCATCCACATTGGAAAATATGTTGTCAGTTCTTAAGGCTCTCTCAATGTGGGGTTGTAACTCCTGACAGCTTTGCCGTTGACACACCTTTGGCTCAGTGCCATGAGAAGACTCCATCTTTAAAAAAAATGCTTTCCTGTCCTTCCCTTTTCTCCATGGCTCCTCTCTTTTTGCTTCCTATTTCTCTATAATATGTGATGATTCTAGGCAAACACAAAGACTCTTTACATTGACTGTCAGGGAGCTTTGCCTTTGACCTTTGCCCTCCTTGCTATAGGCAGCTTGTAATGTTGAAATCCGAGTGTGAGCTACATTTGTAGCCATGTTTGATAGTGTGCTGCATGGCAGCTCCAAGCCAAGTATTGTTACTGCTGCCTTTTGGACAGTTACCATTGGTTTCGTTCCAGCACTGCCATGTCTACTTGCCTCGACCAGTGTCTCTACTACCTTGAGGCAAACTCTATCTTCCAGTTTATTGCCTCATGCTTAAATATTTCCCCCTTATCCATTTTTCTTTCCTTTTTTGTCTTCCTTCCAACCCCTGCATTCTTCCAAAGTAACATTAGACCTCTGTTTAGGGGTGCAGACTAGTCAGGTCTTTTTCCTCTCGGACCTGCCGTTCTCTCCCAGGAGACAAATAGCTGACCAATGTTTTGGAAATGCTGCTGAATAATCTGAAATAAGCAAGGGATAAAATGTGTGAGATGGCACTCCCAAAAAGCGCCTCAATACTAGTTACAAGAAACGTCAGATGGCATGAATCAACTTGACAACTTTTCTGGTCATCATCCACTTGTCTCTGACGACCGGAATTTCCTCAGGGCAACCAAGGTGGAACACTTTAGGATCCTTTGGATGACTAACAAAACAAGGTGATGACACATAGTAATATTATATATAATGAAATTATATCTAGCATCAGATCTGTGAGTTATTAAAACATTGATATTTTTTTCATGTTTCATTTGAAAGACAACATATTAACTTGGTGTCTGAAAAAGCCAGTATCTGCTACTGCATGCTTGCTCAGCTTGCAGCGCGAAGTTTTTGATCCATTGTTATTGATTTCATGTCATGTCCCAAACTTTCTTTGATTAGCTACAGGTTAAATAAACAAACTGCAAACTTATCAAATACATTCAACCAACCCTCAGATGAGAAACTGGCTAAACTTACTGTCAAAATGAAGCGATTGTTCTCAATAAAACATGCTGCTTTGCCTACAAAACGTATGGAATCACGTTCCAGCTCAACATGCGAAGGCAGGTTTGTGATTGGCACTGTTTTTGAATTGAGATGGTTTCTCAGAACATCAAGCCTTGTGTTGCAGTCATTCAACTGATCATTTGACTTGAGTCATTCAGTGCTGCTTGCGGTTGTACACTTCTTTTCGTTTATCGCATGTATTGACCTTTACTTTGTTGCTTGATTCTTTTGCAAAATATTTGAGCAGCAAAAAGATGATTAAAAATAACACTAATGTTAATAAAATAATTTTGCCCTCACTGTGGTTGTTTAGCTGTTTTACAGTTTTATATTCGACAACCTCAACTCTTGAGGTCTGACTTTAACATGAGCTTTTAGTTGCCCCATGTACAACTAGACATTTTCTGTAAAACCGACTCCCAGATTAAGACTTTTTTTTTTTTGTCTTGCTAATTTGGTTAAGTGGGCAGAACACAAAAGTGGGTGCACAGTTGTTGGTTTTATTGTCCTTATTTCATCTTTTAATGTTATCTCTACTTAATTTGATGTTTTTGTGGCTATGGCTGTCTGCATGAGAAATTTTAAGAATTCTTAACTTTGTAGTGCTGACAGATTGATAGCAAAAGTGCTGTCAAACTAGACTTGGCCAAGAAGGTGGGAATTGTGTGTTCATGTCCATGCATCTTTCTCTTGCCATTTCTTTCTTGTAGGAACGTGTGTGTGTATGTTGTCATATGTTATCGTTGTTGTTGTAGAATCTTGCCAAACAAGTGATAAATTGTCAACCACGGTCCACTGGGCACCACTGGAACGAGGGCATGCAATGCATGACAAACACGTTGTCAACAGCTTGCAGTTTCCCTATATTTTATGAGGTTGCATTTTGTGAACATAATAATGGAGAGCTTCCACTCATTGTCATATGGAAAGGTACAGATCAATCTTGAAACCATTGAGGCCAATGCTGTAAGGCAGAGACTATTAGTTGGTTGACATAAAAATTAACAAGTTTGGTAGTTAGTCATTTATCAAGTATAATACCAAACATTTGCAGGTTGCAGCTTCAGCTATCATAAGATTTGCCTGCCTTCTTTCAATTCATAGTTATAAAATTAATATTTTGGAGGTTTTGGGTGCAGGGTGGTCTAAGTTGACAGTTTTTTACATCACCTCAGGCTCTGGCAACTTCAGGGTGGGGGTGTGGAATTGCTTCATCAGGGAGGGGGGTTGTGTTAGTGGGCTAATGGCCATGGTGGGGGGGGGGACTGGTGTGGCATGTGGAGTCACAGTAATGCAAAGGTCAAGGCTGTGTGGTCTACTAAAGCTGTAGAATCTAAAATCAAGGGAGGGTTTGCTCCTTAACAAGTCAAAAAGTCTTTGACAGCTCTGGGTCAAAAGTTGGGACCTTTTTATCCTTATCTTAGGTTGGATGGGGGTTACCAAGCAGTTAACTCATGATTGCCATCAAGATTCTGTAGGAAATGGGTCATGTTTTTTCCCCTCAACTTTAAAAAAAACATCTCTTCAGATTTTCATGCCTCACTGTCTGGATAGGGAGGGGAAGCTATCTGAAATGTGTGGGCACAAAGAAACACTTTGCCCCTTGTGTTTATCTTGGGTGAGCCATGCACCTCTTCCTGTTTGATTCATTTGAGTCCTGAGATGACCTTACTCTCTTGTAGCTGGCCATGCCTTATCTGGATATTAATTGAGTGTGCTGTGCTGGCAAGGGGCTGAGTCTTGTTTCTGCTGCCTTGTCCAAGCAGAAATGAGATAGATGTGTGCTGTGCACAACTGAAGGTGCCAAATAACAAACTGTGCTCTCTGTTTAACCAACAATGTCTTTTATTGTAATGACTCTGCAAAGATGAATCTGTAAACCTTATTCTGTATTGTTAAGTAGAAGCCATTTATCCCCCTGTAATTTGAAATGTAAGCATGCAATCTCCAGCATCATCCCTGGCTTTAATCTCAATGTTTTTAATTTTTCATACACAATATGTTAAATTAAAACCCCTAGATGGAACTATGTTAAGCCAAGACACAGATAAATGAGGGGTGGTCTATCAGATAATGTGGAATCTTTTACCCTTTGACCTCTCAGACAACCTTCCCAAAACATCGTCTCTTCCAGCAAGGGAGCTCCAGTAATCTGATTTCATAACCGGAAAAGAAGATGAACCAGTAATCTGACGCCGCACACAGGCCCTCTCCACTTAATCCCCTAGTTCCGTGTAGAATCATAAACGAGGACCCGGTGGCCATCCTCAGGGCCTTCCAGGAATGTGACATGGCACTCCATGTCAATCTCCATCATATTTTGAGCACTGTTCTGGCTGAAACATTATTGACAAGTGACTTGGTGCGTACTGTAAAGGGAATAGCAGCGGCAGGCTAAGGCCTGTTCCTTAAAGCATCAGATTTAATAGAGTTTTGTAATCGGACTGACCGTAGTTTTAGAAACAAGTTCTATTGCTGTGGGATGGTGATTTAGATCAAGGTCCTGCTCAGTCTTCTGGGCTTCATAATGTATCGATTTCTCTTGTTTCTCCTTGGTTTTGATTCATGTTACTTCTGAATGCATCCTTTTTTAAGAAAGATAACAACCAAGGATCAACTGTAGGTGTGAGCACCTCTAATAAACAAATTGAAAGATTTTTGAATTTTGTTACTGAACTGAGCTTTCTTTTAACTGCATTGAATTGACTGCAAAAAAGGCAAGTTTATCAAGGTATTTTATCTTGTTTTAAGTCTTACAATGCTTATTTCAGGATATTACTAGCAAATTTTCTTAGCCTGCTGGCAGATATTATTACTTATTTCAAGAAATGGATTTATTTCATAAAAAGTTTACACTAAACAAGAAAGACTATCCTAAATCTAGTTTCTTGTTTTAAGATTTCTTTTCCTGTTTAGTGAACATTTCTTATCAAGTCTTTTTATCATGAAACAAGTAATATCTGCAATTGGGGTAGGAAAATCTTGCTAGAATTATCTTGAATCCCTTGATATCTTTGTCTTTTTTTGCAGTGAAAGTTTATGCTGAAGTAAATGTAAGAACACACTAGCATATGAATAGTATTTGACCCAAGGGTCTTGAGGCCAAATGTAGCAGACCAATTCTGTCTAAGTCTTGGAGCATTTTATATAAGTTGACTGGCCTCTTATTGTAAATAATTAATGGTTTATAGTTAAATATGCTAGTAGTTAAGAGCAGTGGTTTTATGCATCAAAGAAGAGATGTCCTGCAATTGAGGCCTAAAGAGAGATGTCACATTTTACCAGTTATTTATTTAACTCAACCACTATAGGGAAAGGAGAATCTTTACAAAGTGCACCCCTGCTTGGTATCTCTTTGTTTTTCGGTTGCCACATGCATGCTGCTTCAGCAATGCCATTGTTGCATTTTGTGTTCTAAATCTTTCGGAAGAAAGTTGTTGGACTAGAACTGAATAGTTCTTACTCTCAGCGAGGCTACAGGCTCTACTAACTTGCTCGCCAGATGAGACTTCCTGTCGATAGACTACACACCCTCATCACTACCTACCCCTTCACTCTTTCCTGATTACTCCCACCATCCCAAATGTGTCGAGCCTCTCTTGGTTTCCTTCCCCCCAACTTCCTGGAGAAAGAGGAATTTCCTTGGGAAACGTTGCACATTCCTCACAACCAGAGGGCTGTGTGTGCAGCCAAAGGCAGCTCTGTCCTGCTGTACCGTTCATCTTTTTTGTATGTATCCCGTTGTTGACCAACACCCTGCTCCTTGGGAGGTGGGGTTGTGTTTGCCCACCCTGTTGAATAGTTTTGCTGAACTGGCCCATGGCTTCACAGAGAATGGAGTTGTGCTGAATGCCCATGAAGAATTCCTCACAAAGGTAAGAGAGGCCCCCCACCACCACCAAATCCAGGCCTCTCTGCACCTCAGAATGGGAGCAAGACCAGTTGCAAGTGAGGCTTGATAATAGGTTCTGTTGTTGTGGAGGGAGATCCCTGTCCATGAGCCAAGAAGTAAGTGGCAAGGAAACTGTCCTCTGATAGAGGGAGGATCCTATCAAAATAAGTACATTGGGAAGAGAGACATAAAATCTCTCTGCCTGTCTTTTCTCTTTCTCTCAAATTTTCCACCTCTCCCCTTCAGGCATTTCCTGAGCTATGTGAGCCAGCAGCAACACAGAAACTGTTTATTTCAACAACAAAACACACTGGCCTTTGCAGTGGTGAATGCATGAATGCACATGACACATCATATAAAACCATGTTGCACTGTTACAGTAGCTCCCAGAGAACATGTGCTACTTTTCATTATAGTTTATTCTTCGTTAACAAACAGGCTTTCCCATAGAATTACTACATTCCTGTTGTGCTCTCATGTAAATAAGCATTAAAAAAATTGGCCCCCATTAATGTTTCCCGCTGCTGTTATTATGAAGACATATCCATTCTCATGCAGTGTAATTTCTCCAATAATGGTGAATCGATATAATCAGCTTTAGGTGGGTAGAACTGATAGGATACCCCTGTGTTGGTGTACCTTCACTCTGTAGGTCAAACTGCACACAACAATTTGTGTGTCATGTAAAAAAGGCCCAACCCTCACTTGAAAAGCTAGTTGGTTTAGGTCCCCTGTAAATATGTTTTAATCCCTGCTGCTTCTTACCAGGACTTGACACGATAGTTTGTTTGTGTGTGCGCTTGACATCAGTGAGTGAGTCTTCTCTATTTACAACTGTGGTGCGTATCTGAAGCACTCCGATCACTACAGCGTCCAAGCCAGTGTTACCTGTTGTTTAGACTGGTGCATAAAGGTCACAGCCTTCTGTCGCACCACATTATAGTTCACCTGTGGGAGTTATTGTCATCGTTTGGTGTGAACCACATATCTGCACAGCGGCTAACTTAACAGGTAGTGGAAAAAAAATCATTATTTCACCATTTTAAAACCAGATTACATTTTCCCTGGCGTTTTTAGACACTTCACTTGTGTAGGAACATGGGGGTTCAGAAGCCTTAAAGGGGTACGTGAACATTAGAATTTTGTAATAAAAAGAATTTGCAGTTACCTGTCAACTAGATAAATATTAAATAAATTTTGATAGAGAAAATGAATTCTGAATATGAAGGATGACATGATTTAGTGACTGTGTTTCGAGCCATCCACCGTGGTCTGATCAACAACAAAATACCAGACGCCAGGTGATATCTGAAGAGTCAACAGTGCTGCAACTCTCGTGCATGGATTTATTATGAGACACGTTTTGTAGAGAAAATGATGATCAGAGAACTGCAGATTTTTGTGCTGAAAATGTGTAATTCTGGTACAGTAAAGTGAACGTTTGTTACAAATAGATTTTCTTTTTCATTTAAAACATTCACGATCGCATTTCACTGATGAGGATTCGTGAGGAGACTGCTTCGTGTTAATAGCAGAGGAAACGCTGAAAAACGATGTATGCATAGAGGCAGAGAACGTTTATGTCAGTTTGATTTCTTCCCGTGGCTCCATTACGAGCCATGGATTTTCCCAGCAAGGAAGACCGCAATTTCTGTTAATTTCAATTTTATGCTCTTGCATTCCATAAATCACGATAATTGTAAAAGGTGAACTGTAAATAGTTGGTTTTTTAATGGGACTGTATTTTTTTTCCATTTTGGGCGAGTTCAGAGCTCGAACAAGTTAACTTCTTGGAAGTGGCCCAAGTGTCAAGCTCTGTTAACATGCTGATTACAGCAATACGGGAGGGGACGTCAGTTGATAAAGATATCTGTACAGGGCTCCAAGCCAACATTTTACACTCGTGCAGATAGTGCTGCTACATTTTTCAGTTAGTGGCACGAGCACGTGATTTGGTTTCTCCAGAAATTTGTTGCGGTGCCACCTTACTGAGTGACTGCGTCTGTGTCTCCTGCCATTTTGTTATCACCCCAATAAATTGCACACATGCCGTATTTTTACTGTAAGACAGATTTACATTCAACCCATCTTTTAGGAGTATCTGTGTTTTAAATTTAGTGAATGGCATTTCTTCTTTGGTGATATTTGGTACCGTTCAACTCGATCAGCATTTCCCCTACCATAGCAATTAGTTGGCGGCCCACCCACTAAGCCCCCCATCAGTAAAATATGTAAATCAATGTTTTCATTTGCAATGAAAATAAAATCCCACGTGCATCAAAAGTTAATTTTATTGTATCATTTTCATTGTGTGTGTGTATACACCTATATTTTTATTTATTTTATGTTGGCCGAGCACTTTGTAACAATGGTAAGAAAAGCTCCGTATAAATAAAGTTGTTTTTACCATAGAATTACAGGTATTCAGAAGAATAATCTGTAGCTCCTATGGTTTATTATATTTATTAGTTGCAACCTGGAGCCCTACTGAATGAGCAGTGTGGAAGCACTGCCATGGCATCATCCTGACAGACACACTACAGTTGTCTGTTGGGTGGCAACTCTTCTTTGTGGTCCTTGTCTCTGAAAATATACAAAGGAAATTGAAACCCTGTCTGAAATCATATGCTGCACAGTTTTTTTTTACATTTCAACCCCTACTATCTTGTCATTCTACCCCCAAGTTATTCCCCCTCTTTCTTCAATGATACTTTGTTTATTCCAACCGAAGCTATTGTCTTCATCAGCTAAATGGCTGGTGCC
This sequence comes from Lampris incognitus, assembly GCF_029633865.1. Classification (NCBI taxonomy): domain Eukaryota; kingdom Metazoa; phylum Chordata; class Actinopteri; order Lampriformes; family Lampridae; genus Lampris; species Lampris incognitus. The sequence goes on from NC_079223.1 coordinate 11,706,280, forward strand.
CTTTTGAAGCTTTTTTTTTTTTTTGCATTGTGTGCAGAATTTTTTTTTTTTTAATTGGGTGTATTTTTATTTTTATTTTGGCAGCAAAATGAGCTTGTTGATCATACAGTGACCTTATTAGTCTTATTCTTTCAGTTTCCACTCAGTTTGACCCTGGTAACATTGAAGTACTAATAGATACTCTGATACAAAGAACAAAGTCAGTCCGCAGAAAGTGTAGCGATTAGTCATTTAGATGTACTGTATTAAGCCACTAATTCTTTATACTAACATTGCAGAACCATTACAGTCAAATATAATGGCGTTTTAAAAATGTTAGGCTTTTAAAAACTAGCATCACTGATGCTAAGGGATACTTTGAGGAATTTTGTTAATTACATTAAGCCACTATCATTGGTCGCTCTTGTTGACAGAGTCATCAAGATAACATGAATCATGGTGTGTAACTATATCTCATCATGTTCAGAAGTGACGCATCATACTTGCTGATGCTTGGCATTCCATAGTTATTGGTTCCTGTAGAGCCAGTGCACAGCACTCTTCCATTTGTCTTTCTGGAAGTGTTGTCAACTTGGCACAAAATAATCATGAGTCAAACTGAACTTCTGGGAGGCTTCTTGGTCAGCAACATTTTAGTTACTGACGATGTATAACCTCGCTGTACTCAGCCTCCTCAGACATTCTATTGAAAGTGACTTTTATATTTACTATGCAAGTTTCAGGGCCAACCAAATATTTGGAAACTTGCTGTGGCTGTTAGGTTATTTTTCTATGTCACAGAACATATGAGTTGAAGTAAATTATTCCATTCTAAAAATCTCGTCAGCTGGTAAAACGGTGAAATGATTTAGAAATTCTATACCAGATACAAAAGGGACTGATAAAAACTATGATAGTAAAATCACCTTCAGTTAGGCGTCTAGGTAGTGTAGCAGTCTGTTCCGTTGCCTACCAACACGGGGATCGCCGGTTCCAATCCCCGTGTTGCCTCCGGCTTGGTCGGGCGTCTCTACACACACAGTTGGCCGTGTCTGCGGGTGGGAAGCCGGATGTGGGTATGTGTCCTGGTCGCTGCACTCGCACCTCCTCTAGTCGGTCCGGGCGCCTGTTCGGGGGGGAGGGGGAACTGGGGGGGAATAGCGTGATCCTCCCACGTACTATGTCCCCCTGGTGAAACTCCTCACTGTCAGGTGAAAAGAAGCGGCTGGCGACTTCACATGTATCAGAGGAGGCATGTGGTAGTCTGCAGCCCTCCCCGGCTCGGCAGAGGGGGTGGAGCAGCGACCAGGACGGCTCAGAGAGCAGGGTGATTGGCCAGGTAAAATTGGGGAGAAAAGGGGGGGGATCCAAAAACCCGCTTTACTTCCCTGTCCATCAAGGTTTGAAGGATGAAGCTTAGCATCACAGGGAACCAAGAATCTTAAAGTTTCCTTTAGTGCAAAAGGAGACTGGCTGTTCTGTTTTGCTTTGCTAGGAGCTACAAATGTCCTTGTGCACTAAAGTCCCAAGGGTCAATGCAGAAGTCTTGCAGAGCCTTCTTCACTCACTCCTTTCATTTCATTCTCATCTTCATACACTTCACCTCATCCATCAGGGCTTTTAAAGAGGAATCATCCTCAGTGATCTTTAAAATTATGAGCATAGAATAATATCAGGTGTACATTAGACTTAGGAGTTATAAATACAGCTCTGTTTAAATGTCTGCACAAGCAGTCTCACTTCTTAATTTATTCATTCTCCTTAGCACTTGCAGTCTGTCAAATATGGCCATTTGATTTTTATTGCTAAGAGGTTAGATATTGTTTTCAGTGTTGTGGTTGCAACATACATTTTTTTTTTGTTCGTTTAGATGTAGGCCAAAACTAGGGTGGTACGCAGGCATCATATGTATGCATACTTTTTTCCAGGCGACTTCATGCTGTCACAAGATTCAAGGCATTTGAGCTTCACGGTTTGCTTTGTAGGTCAGACAAAGCGGTCATTTCTAGGAGGTTCTTGCTTTTAAGCTTGTTATGATCCCATCAGTGGACAGCATGCAAAGAACGGTTTAGGGTGCACAGATGACCCACCTTGATGGGATTATATAGCTCAGTAGTAACTGTGTCAAAGGCCCTCATTCTCACAACGGACATGCCTGTATTTGGAACCTCCTTGAAAACGAGATAATACATCAAGGGGTTTATCCTGATATAATACATTTCTACATGCCTATATTATAGAACTGGATAGGTTAACCATAGTTAGGTCTGTAGTTGGGCCAACAAGTGTACCTGTTTTCCTATCTATTGTAAAATGATATTGCTGAGGCAATGCAATAATGTAATCTTCACTAAGAATTTTACTTCCGGTCTGCTTATGAAAATATTATCCATAACCCTCTGTGACTCCTGCGTTAGAACCTAGCCAATCCTGTTCAAGCTGGCTCAGCCTGAAAAAAATGAGCTATCTTGGTTGTGGCCGTGCCTATAATCGTATCTGGTTGTGGCCACAACAAAGATGACCTCGTGACCTGCGGACCTCAACAGTCAGAGGTTAAGGTAGAACAAAAGAGACTGTTTTCAGCTGCAAATACTCAACACAAGCAGCCATCGATCTGATTCCTGTAATTATTCGAGCATGTCTGAGCACTTCGCCGGGCATCGGGAGGTGTGAATGCAACCCAGTTGTATATGTGTAATTGGTTCCAGAGAGGCCGAAGAGATGGGAAAGAAACTAAGAATAGTCTGAACTGGAAGTTTGTGTGTATGATTACATTCACCTACAGAGGACTTGTGGTGCACAGTTAGCCCAGTGTTATGTGGTCTGTTGCTGTTATAATTAATATTTGTTAATATAAAATGTCTGTATTTTCACGTTTGTGCAGGTTTGGACTGCTTTATTTCTTGGTTTTGCTCCAATATGGTTTTGTAAAACACTTTATGTAATCCTTTATTTGTGGTTTGAGTCGCTTGGCAATAAAATGAATGTACAGGTTCATCCCTTTTATTGTCCATATCAGTCAGTGAATTCTGCTTTTCATCCCCTACCTCTCACAAACCCTGTTTTTTTCTGCTTTTTGTTGTCTGAAAATGTGAAGACAACTTTCGCCGTATTTTTTTTTTTAATCAGACGATGCTCTAAAGGTTTTTCCCCAGACAGCAGCATAACAACATTGTGTTTGTAGCTGAAACGTCTGTAATATGCATGACCCCAGGAAAAAAAACTGGTTGTAATTTTGCTGCACCAGGTTGAAATAAAATCTGGCACCACAGCTGAGAACCAGTTTAGTTTATATTGTTTACAAAGTGCTTGTAATCCTCACTCCGGCCAGAATCTGCTCTTGCTCTTGGACACTTAATGACCACAGAGTTTGTAGAATCCATATTCCAGAAGCTAACTATGACAGAAAGCTATTGTCCTTAATATATTGTGTATACTAAAATCATAACAGGTTCATCGGCCTCTGTGATCGTCAGTCTTTTTTTTTTTTTTTGATGAAATCCCTGAAGGCAATTTCGGTCCGGAGGGATGACATCTGTCCTACCACCAGACTGCTCCACACCATCCCCTTGCTTCATGCATCCCAACACCAGCTGGTTCAACAAGGCTAAAATCCGGCTCAGCGGTGACACAGAGCACATGCTATATAATGAATGAAGCCATTAAGAAGAGCCAAAGCCAAGTTACCAACACTCAACGAGGTGCCTGCCAGCCCCCTACCCTGGTGCTCACTTACCAATTCTTTAAAGTCTGATATTTTAGCTCTTTGTCGAATACTTGATGTGTTTTTATTTATCTTTACGTGGACAAAGTTAAATGTTTAAGAGTTTCCACAACACTGAGGTGAAGGTTGGTGATCTGAGTCAATATTTTCTACGGACTTGGTAAAAAAACAAAAAACAAGAGGTACACATTGTGAAGTGAAACTGTAATACCAAAGTGACTAAAAGATATGATTTAAGATCATCATTACCCATTTATGTAAATAATAAATGCAAACAGCAGTTCTAGGTGTGGTTTTTTGACATGTTTTCATTATTGCACTTCATTTGTTGGGTTGCATGGGCATTGCTGTTTGTTACACAATTGAAGGGATTTCTTTTCTGAATGGTCAAACGTGTAAAGGTCCTGTCTGTAATGTATAGAGCATCCATTGTGTGCTGTCCTTGGTCTTGGATAGTAACAGGTAGAGATGCAGTTTTTAAGAGGAAATGTTATCAGCTGGGCATGGTGTATAGTCCAGTTTGAGATATTGCCACCAGCAAACGTATTAAGTGTTAGGTTTGTTAGGTTTTGGCTGAAGTTGGTTAGTTTGTTTGGATGACTACAACTTCTTCCTCTTTCTGAAAATTGTTTTATTTTGAAATAATGAGACTAAAATGTGTTTTTTAAATACAGTATTTGCTGTTACGGTGGATGGTGGACATCAGACTTTCCTCCCTGGCTGAATCTGATGTGAACTAGGTAGCCCCTGGGACTGGGATTTGCCAAATGAATAGGTTCCTCTTGGTCCCTTTTGGTACCCTAGTCACAGCCTTTTCCTCCTCTTCTCGTACTGGACAGGAGGAGATTTTATTCAGGGAATTAAAAGTCTGACCAGCATATGGCCATCTGGCACAGATAACCAGATATTTTGGGGGCTAAAATAGCTTTTGCATGCAATCCTAAGTGCAGACTAATCTGTTATGGCACATCCCACTGTGTGAACTTGTCAAGACCGAGCCCTTCAATCTCCTGGATTGGTTTTCAACACTCATAATGTAGACCGGATTGAAAAATTAATTGAGCTGCTCCCAAATAACCTACCTTTAATCTCTTAACTTATTCATTCTTTCCTCCGTCTACTCTAAAGCTCCTCACACTCCATTGCTTTGCCGTAGTGGTCTAAGCACTGTGGAAATGAAAGAAACCATGAAATAGCCTAGGCAAGGCCAAACCATGAGTAGACTGTCCTCTGAGGTTTTCCTCTTTAAGGGAATGCAATATTCAGGAGCAGCACCTTTTAAACGAGTGCTAGACATGAGCAGGTAGTCATGTTGTGGAAGAACAAAGTGCTGCTGCTCTTTATACCACGGGTTGTTACTGGTAAGTAAAGAGCTTTTCTACGATTCTCCTAAAATAGCCATGTTCTGCACAGAGCTTCCTGGATCAATTCAACTCGGAGCAATATGTTTCGGTGTGTTTTATCAAAAGATTTTTACCATAATTTTAACCACCGCAGAAATTTGTAGAGAAAATACATTCAGAGCATTCAAAGAATAATTTGAAAAAAAAAAATTTTTTTGTGGCCTTTTCACTCCTCTGGCAAACACCAAACATGACTGCCTCTTTTCATTGAGCCCTGGGTTACGTCACTCATTCTCTATTCTCCCCTTCCCCCAGCTTTGTGCCTCTAACTATTGCTGTGCACTGATCCGAAGAGAGGGACTGGCAAAACATCATCTAGAATGCTGACCAGGAGGAAAACAAATGTTTCCAGGAGGAAGAGTGGGGTTTTTTTTTCCACTCTTTGGGCAGCAGATCATTCAATCTAGAGATTTTTTTGGCCTCTGCTGATGCCATGCAGCGCCATGTGTAACATGGCCGTTTTTGCAACAGTACTTGATAAATTCCGTTTTTGACCCTGATGCTTGCTTAATTGCTTATACCATGAAGAAATAAATAGGTGGAATAGTTGCACTGTGACTAGTTATGTGGAGAAAACCAATTACTAATGTTCTGATCTGTCTACTTGGCAAATGTAAGCACAAGCGGTTTTGAAACATACCCAGAAACAGTCAGCTCAACTTGACTCGTCTCAGCATTGCTACTGATGGATCCGTGTTCTTATCCTCAGGCCTCTTTTTTGGCTGCCGTGGGACAACGATCCCCAGTCTCTTCAATTTTAGGATGCTTCCATCACTAATTAATTTTAGATGTTGCTGTAATGGAAGTGGTCCTAAAATAGAGTAGTCATCCCAACTCTTTCCCTAGCAGCACATCCTGGACTTAATGGCTTTGAGGGACGAAAGATAGAAGTGTTGATATACTAGCCTATACTTTACAGGTTGATGAACTCACTGAATCCATACAAGAGCCAGTCATTAGTGTTTGATAATTCCCATGTGATGGCATATGGATGTTGCTTTAACATAGTAAAGATGGCCTTTTTAACCCACCCCCCTCATAATAGCTCGTGTCAATTGAACTATTGTTGCATGAGTTTCTGGATGATACATGAATCAGAAAGCATAACGCTTTACATTTACACCTGTTGGGTTATTCCTCCTTGTCTTATGAAGAAAGATCTCTAGGGAAGAATTTGAATTGGCTCTATGGCCTTGGCAGCCTGTCCAGAGTGTCTCCCCGCCTGCCGCCCAATGACTGCTGGGATAGGCTCCAAGCATCCCCGCGACCCTGAGAGCAGGATAAGCGGTTTAGATAATGGATGGCTGGATGGAGTTGTGGTTTTACAGTCATGGCTGAACTTAAAGGAAGTCATGTAGTTGCTTGGTTCTCCCGTGCAGTCCAGACTACTATTCCCTCATTTGCACGCAGTCACATCTTCTAAGACCTGAAGCCTAGCTGGAGGAGTCTGGGGAGTCGATTCCGATTTAAGGCTTGATTTTTTTTTTTTTTTTTTTAATTTAATACCTTTTTATATGTCACTGCAATGAAAACTGCTTCCACTGGCATATGTGCAGTCTCCTGACAGGCATATTATTTTACCAAAGTACGCAGCTCAAAGGGCAAAGTGACTGATGCTTGGTGATGGGCCAGCAGTGTTCTTTGAGACAGGACTCTAAACATTCTGTGTGTGGCTCCTGCATGGGGTAAATTGGCCACCCTGAGTTCTGGGAGGACTAGGTCAGAGAAGGGCCAATGGATGAAATGAATTTTTCACCACATGAGCTGTGAACACATGGGCACTGTTCCTTGACTTCCACTTCTCTGTCTGTAATCCGCCTCCTGCCAATTAATTTGTTTCCCTCCAAAGCCCCAGACTAACATCAATACAGACCAAATCAGTTAATCAGAATAAGCTGACAGGGATAAAGAGACAGTGTGTTGACATGGCAGGATTGATTTGTGCCAGTCTAACTGAGATATTAGTACAGCAGTGACAGGCATGATGTGGTTGTAATTTGGAACTAGGGCTGAATGATACTGGAAAAAAAACTGATATTTTTGTTTTTTGCAATATTTATTGCATGATTCAAGATTAGAAACAAGTTACAGAATCTCACCAGGTATATGCAACTTTTAACTTTCAATGCTCCATTTGCAAACAAATTATCACTAGCAATGCTTTAGAGTGACTCTAAAGCAGCGATGGCTAACCATGTGCCATGGAGAGCCATTCATTCCAACCCGACTCCACACCAGGTGATTTCACTGATACATTCTTCCTCTTTGGTTGAAGGGTTGCTAATCAGTGAAATCACCTGGTGTGGAGTCCGGCTGGAATGAAAACCTGCATATGCATGGCTGTCCATGGCACACGGTTAGCCACCCCTGCTCTAAAGGGTGAAATTGGGCAGTTTTCTGGTATATATGCGAGAAGTTTTCTCTTCGAGTGTTGATAATAATAATAAAAAAAGACCGCTCGATTTCATTCTCTATTAAGAAATAAGAGTTCAAGCCCTAACAGGACTGATGGGCCCAGTTTGCCTTACATTGCATCCTTTGTCATGTGATTGGAAGTGTATATTGTGATTTCAACCCTGAAATCATGTTGTTCAGCAATTGTCTGAAAAATTTCACATTCTAGCTGTCATTGATCCTTTCTTCAGAGCCATCATTTGTCTCCATTCTGTCCTAAAAACTCAGTTGTCATTTAAGTAAAATATTTTTATAAATTGCATGCCTAAGGCTGGGTTTGCACAGCACATAGACCAACAGCAGAACAGCCAGATAGTGTTGTTTGTTCCCATTCGGCAGGCCTGTTATTAGTGTTTACACCAGCTGCAATTCTGTGTGGCATACATGTTGTTTAAAGTATAGTTTTGGCATCTAGTCTGTTTTCTCTGCGAATGGCTTTCACAAATATACATTGAGATACACTTCATGAGCATATATAAATCATGTCTTAAACAATATAGGCTTTGAACTGTCCCACCTAGCACGCAATACTTGTGCTTTGAAATGAAAATGGTTTTGTCACTAAATAATCTGAGTGAAAATAGATGTTTAGGGGGCGTCCGGGTAGCGTAGCAGTCTATTCCGTTGCCTACCCACAAAGGTATCGCCGGTTCAAATCCCCGTGTTACCTCCGGCTTGGTCGGCCCTTACAGACACAATTGGCCATGTCTGCGGGTGGGAAGCCGGATCTGGGTGTGTCCTGGTCGCTGCACTAGCGCCTCCTCTGGTCGGTTGGGGCGCCTGTTCGGGGGGGGGGGCTGGAGGGAATAGCGTGATCCTCCCATACGCTACGTCCCCTTGGCGAAACTCCTCACTGTCAGGTGAAAAGAAGCGGCTGGCGACTCCACATGTATCGGAGGAAGCATGTGGTAGTCTGCAGCCCTCCCCAGATTGGCAGGGGGGATGGAGCAGCGACTGGGATGGCTCGGAAGAGTGGGGTAATTGGCCAAGTACAGTTGGGGAGAAAAATAATCCAAAATAAAAAAAAGATGTTGACGTTTAGCCCTTTCGGACTGTTACACCGTAGGCTTGGGCCGATCGCCGATGGCTGACATTCATCGACCACTTAGCCCTCTGCCATTTTAACATCGTGATTTAAAAGCCCCACACACACACACAATTATATCATCCATCGTCATGCTTCGCTGTGGATGGCGTCATATGCCAATTTGGTAGACATCGCCCAACCCTATTACACTGACAGACATGCCTTGACACTGGTGTAAACAAGCCGCCACTCTGGAAAATCCTATCGACAGCTATTCTGCATGCTTTGTAATCCCGGTGTTGCTTGAGTGATAGGTTGCCTAGTAGTTGGCCTGGACAGCGCTGTGTGGACTGTTGGGCTGGTTACCTTTTTTTATCTAGTCTTTTTTATTTAACTGCAAAAACTGAATGAAGCACCTAAGATAAGATAACGCATCATTGCCTACAATCACAGGTCTCTCTTATCAAAAGCCAACTATTTGTCCATGGCTGTTAGTGTGCTACCTGATAAGGTTATTTAGTAACTTAGTGCAGATAATTGTGAGGGTGGCAGCAGGCAGCCTTATTTTCATAGCACAATGGATGTGACAGTGGCTTCGTAGTCCCTACTGTATTTAACTAATTTTATGTATTTTGTTGGACTGAGGAGCAGTTGTAACAAAATAACTCAGACAGTATTCTAATGTGTTTGGAATACTTGGTCAGAAAATAGTGTTTTGGATTAGCAGTAAAATGAGTCCTCTAAAATATAATACTTCTCATTAAGTTACTTGTGTGGTTTAATTTTAAAACGAGGCTATGTTGTGGTAAGTAAAGGAACAAATAACATAATGTAGCAATGTCTTGGATCACTGAAGAAAGACACTGCTTGACAGTTGGCAGATATTTCCTTCCCAAACCAATTCCACCAGTTTTCTTTGGCAACATGCCCTGAAGTTGGGTGTTATCTGGCACTAGGATAATAAACCTGAAAAACAAAGATTTGACCCAAGAAATATCTTTTCCCAGATGTTTAGTGGGGTTGTGTGAGTACTTGACATATTGCTTGGCTTCTCTTTTTTATGCCTGCCCAGAGCTATCAGCTGAGTCTTGAGCTGAACAAAGTGAAAGGATATATACACATACGTACATACATAACACACACATGCAGGCAAAGAGCTCTTTGCTATTTTGGAAGACCTGGCATTATGCCACTGGGTGTACAGGTGACAAGCCGTACAGGCCATTTGAAAATCTAGCACACTGAAAGCCAGTCAGTTCACACAGTCAGTTCAAACAGTGACCGTGCCCGATTCAAGCTGCTGAGACCAACCTTTACCAAGGAATTAGGCGAAGTCTTAAGCTAAGAGGAGAGGGTGGGGTTGACTCTTATTGCTATGGATGACATCGTGTTTCATGAGCACGCTCACTTCCTATACTCACAGTGATTGGCTGACAGGGACCGGTCTGTGTCAGTGGGTTCTTAAAAAAACAAAACTAACTGAAGTTGGAATCGGACGGGATCCCGAAACACTTCAGAAGTGATCCCAACATGGTCTATACAGTAGACTATTATTATTACAGTAGACAATTAAATAAAACTATTTGATCGGATGCATCCACTAAGAAATCTCTAGTCAGATGCCGAACAGGAAAAAAGACAAAAGAAAACAAGAAAAATAGAGTCCACACACTTGCTGAATTTATTCACTTGATGTTTTGACCACGTCTTTGTCAACTTATGAACAGCATACAGTACCGTAGACTAAAATTGTGAGATATAAAATGGCAAGAGATCTTGTTGCTATAGTCAAATAAAGAATTTAGTTGTAATAAAAATATAAATGGGCGGCACAGTGGCGCAGTGGTTAGCGCGGTCGCCTCACAGCAAGAAGGTTCTGGGTTTGAGCCCAGGGGTAGTTCATCCTCGGGGGTCATCCCGGGTCATCCTCTGTGTGGAGTTCACATGTTTTCCCCGTGTCTGCGTGGGTTTCCTCCGGGTGCTCCGGTTTCCTCCCACAGTCCGAAGACATGTAGGTCAGGTGAATCGGCCGTACTGTGTGTGCGCGTGCTTGTGTGTGTGTGTCCCTGCCTGCCGCCCAATGACTGCTGGGATACGCTCCAGCATCCCCGTGATCCTGAGAGCAGGATAAGCGCTTTGGATAATGGATGGATGAAAATGTAAATACCACTGATTACATTCATGAAATACATACGTGAAATCAAAACTAGAATAACCTGATCAAGTAGGCTTTATTTTCAGGCAATTAATAAAGCCTCTTCCACATATAGCATCTCCTAAAATAATTATCAGATAGGCTATATAGGTTTCTAAATGCGGCCTATTCATGAGCTTAATAATGTAGAAGGACCATGGCTGATGGGAACAAGCTGGGCATATCGCCCCACAAACAAACAGAAACCAAAATGGACTCGACCAGCTTTTATTTCTTTCACAACTTGTCCATGAAAGGAAAGAAGTAATCAAACCCATGGTCAGCTTCCAGTCCAGCAACAGCAGCTGTTAATCACAGCAGCCACTTGTTGGACTGTTATGATTTGGTCTTGTTGACTTCGGAATCGTCAAGAAGGACACCTAACATGTCGCAGATTTAAGTGCTAGTTTGAGAGCTAAAATGCTTCATAAATTAATCGTAGCCAAGAAACTTGGGAGTCTTAGAATTAGGAGTGACATGCCCATTATTTTTAGTATTTACTCCTAACCAGACAGTGAGCAGCTACTTCTGGCCTTTGAGATTTTTCACGAATATGGCCCCAGTTCTTATCTTACATTTGCTTATCATAAACATAAATTATATTGAAGTGGGGATAAGTGATCCTTGGCAGAAGTTAGTTTTATTTTGAAAACATGGCGAAAGAATCCTCCCCTTCACGTCTGCCTAAGAGCCTCGTGAATGCTCATCCTGATTGGCTGATAAGGAGCAGATCCAGAGAGCTTCTCTCCATTTACAGCGCCTAAGGCTAGATTTTTTTTTTCTCAGTCAATCTACTTGATAGCTGTCAGGATGTAAAAAAAAATTTTTTTTGACCAGATAATATAAAAAGTGTCCTAAATTAAGATTGCTGATAGCCACTTGTATGTTTAGTGACATGAGTATCTTGTAATTTACCTTTCGTTTACTTATTTTCTTTACAATCTTTTGATACGTTATATCTTTATTAGCTCTTCCAGTCTTTATCCAGGTTACATCACTTGTCAAACATTAGTTTGCAAATGGTCAGTTGAACGCAGTCAATTTCAGCAAAGTTGCCTACATTTGTAGAAAGATACCCTAGGATGTTCCCAAGCCGGCAGGATGATTAATTCTATTTTAAGCATTAAACTAGGACATATACTGATGAGCCAAAACATTATGACCACTCACGAGTGAACCGAATGATACTGACCATCTCCAAACAAAGGCACATGTCAAGGTCTGTGTAGATTAGATGGTAATCTTGATGCCTGCTCAATAATCCAGGTAAGGAAATCCCAGAAAGTTGAATCAGTTTATCTGAACACAAAGTTTAGTGGGAGAAACGTTTCATCACTCGTCTAAGTGGCTTCGTCAGTCTCAGCTGACTGCAGGTATCCCAACCTTATAAACGGCACAGTGCAATTTCACAGTAAGAAGGCTAACCTGTCATTTTTTGTATCCTCCCTGGTGAACTTTATGTGGTTGTCCACGCAGTCAATGTGGTCAGTGAAATATGGTACATCCTGAGATTTAATTTTTGTCGTCCATATATCTGAACCAATTGCTAGGTGGTTTCCCTGGATAGGAGAGCAGAGCCCTTGTTTTATTTTAGATGACAAGGATGACCATGTATGTTTACTTGGGGAAGTGATTGCACTAGGATGCAATGTGGGAAGATGATAAGCCGGTGGAGGGTGAACCTGGGTCCGGCCAGTCATGTGGACGTCAATTTGACATATCCCACCTACCTAAACTTCGTTGCAGATGAGGTACAGCCCCTCATGGCAGTGGTATTCCTGATGGCAGTGGCCTCTTTCAGCAGGATAATTCACCCTGCCACACTGCACATGTTGTTTGAGGAACATGAAAAAGAGTTCAAGGCGTTGCCCTGGCCTCCAAATTTTTCCAGATCTCAAATCCAATTGAGCATCTGTGGGATGTGCTGGACTGATAAGTCCGATCCACGGTAGCTCCACCTCGCAGTTTACAGGAGTTGAAGGATCTGCTGCTATTGTTTTGGTGTCACATACCACAGGACACCTTCAGGGGTCCTGTAGGGTCCATGCCTCGGCGAGTCGGAGCTGTTTTGGTGGCACACGGAGGACCAACAGCATATTAGGCAGGTGGTCATAATGTTTTGGCTCATCAGTGTATCGTAGCGATTCCCTAGAAATGGAACAAATGAAACCATCAGAATGCTATGTATTAAACTACATGTTAGGCAAGTTGAGGGTGTTACCTAACTTGGCAAGCTGTGAGTATCAGTTTGATGAATATCATCCTTGAATCCTTATTTGCTGGATTGTTTGTTTTTGAAAGAGACAACTCCAGGTAACTCCACAAGGTTTTTTTGTTTGTTTGTTTTTGTTTTTATGTTCTTCCTTCACCAACTTCGGTGTAAAGGAGTGAGGGGCCCTTACGTGACTGCTTTTGTATTCACAACTTTTGTCTTATACATGTACTGCTGAAGAGGGCAATGATCGGGTTTACTGTGATGTTCGTAAGCAGTTTGATTTTTATTTTCTGAGCTTTACGTCTTTATTATGCTGAGAGTACCGAGTCTGTCGTCAGGTGCCATGTTTTTAGCCCAGTTTAGTTTCCATGACAACTTAGCAAGGTGCTTATGGGTTTCTGCCTCTCATAAAGAAGTAAAATGGTGATTCATGGCCATTTTTTTTAAGACTGCAGGAACCAATATAAATGTTTCTTCATTTTGTTATGATGTGTTTATCAAGCTGTCATTTGAAATGGTGACCTTAATCCTGTTATCTGTAATTGTAACTGTTTGGTCAAATCCATTGAATGACAACTAGATATCTTAATCATTGTAGTACTTAAATTAGCTACCTTTTGTTTTGTTTATGCTGTTTTGGATGCGTTGAAGCAATAGTTTTGCACTGACAGAATATGAAGAAATTTGCAAACCACTGAAGGGTTTTTCCACAATGACTTGCATCCGTATGTTCAGTATTTTTAATGTTAAACAGATGTAGCCATCACCGAGGGAGCATAAAAAGTGACCATTTTATCTTTTTAAGATGGTTGTTGGGCTTGTTTCTATCTAATTTTATCTTTATTTTCAGAAATGTTCATCCAGAAAGCACCCCCCCCACACACACACCCACAAAGGCACTAAAAAGGTTATAAACACAGTATTTTCTTATCTAATGAGGTGATGATTACAGTAGGTACTGTGAAATTCAAAAATCAATGATTCATCTGCAGCAGATATCATGTTATTGAGATGCCAGACATTGCCGTCACCATTTTTTGTTGTGCACTTCAACAGTGGAAAGAAAACAGTTGCAGAATTCCGAGTCTTAGAGGCCACTTATTGGGTATAACTTACACAAACAACTGTCTCTCTGTTTTTATGCTTCAATTGCATGGTGGGAAATAGTCTTAAAAATTATAAAGCTGTATATAAGTGATATGTAACTTTTCCTGTTATTTCCTCGGCCTACCTCAGGGTTTACTAGGACACATAATAGAGGCTTTCTGAATTTGTTGTGATTTCCACTTAATTGCTGTGTTGTTGGATCATTTAGCAAGCCGCCTGTCTGCAGAGCTAAGATTAGCCCATAACAATGCCGTGTAGGATGGACAATAAACCAGACCTTTGTGTAAGGGATTATGTTTTGATCATGGTACTTTGCTATATAGAATACCCTCAATGCCCTCAAGATGCTTATGGCTTCAGCGCCCTCACTGGAGTGGCCAGCTTGTAATCACTTATATGCATTATTTTCTAACGTGCACTGCACAACTTCAATTAGGCAATTATGGCAAGCTGCTCCTTCTTTCATAAAGGCATTAAGTGGGCAGCAAATCACTCCATCTTGAACGCCCTTAGTGCTTGCGCACTTGATCCCACATGGAAATTGGGCGAGTGAAAGTTTCAAAACACTATGGACAATGTTTTTGTGTGTAACTGCATAATGGCTTTCGTGGAATTTTTTTTTCTGACACAAAATGACATTGTCACGGCAGGACTCGAGATCAGTGTAAATGTAATTGTGTCGAGGCTCTAATGTAATTCTTGGTCTCTAAACATTTTCATTCATTTCAGCCAGTGCGCTGTGCAACTCTGTCAGTGCACTGCAGCCGGTCTCTTGTTCAGTTCTCGGACAGTTGCTCAGTTTGGTGGTATGGACTGATCTTGGTATTGTCTGGGTTGTGCCATAATTTTTCCTTTTTGTTACAGTTGACTTTACAGCAACTCGAGGAATTTTCCAGACTTTGCCATTCTTTATATAACCTCCAGCTATTTGCCTCCCGACAACTAAATGTTTTGGGCAGTACCTTGGTGTTAATGACAACGGGACTAATTTGGTTTACTGTTTCGCTGTGAGACTTCATAAAGTTGGGGATTTATTATGCAATCGTGGACACGAACGCTGTCGGATTCAAAATCAGTGTAGATGGATGCTGTTAATGTATTCAGTGGTATCTCAAGAAAAATAACACCTGGACCAATTTAAGTCGTTACACAAAGAGGGTGAATAACATCAATGAAGGAATTTGGGGTTTTTATTTTAATATAATTCTAATGACCTCTAAATACCTCATCTCATTTTGACATCGAAGAGGTATAGATTACAAATGTAGAATAGGAAAATCCAATTTTACATTTATTTTAGTTTAACTTAAGAACACTGCGATATAAGAAATAATGGGGAGTTAATACTTTACGAAGCCATGAAGTATATCTTTACTCCAAAGTAAAAAAAAAAAAAAAATTGGCTACGCTACCTACCACTAAACTAGCTTTTTTCTCTGTCTTTTGACCTTAGCACAATTTTGCCCACACTCTCTTATCCCACCCACACCAGACTGGCCAAGGAAGACAAGTAGACGGATTCAGAGGAGTGGAGAGTGGGAGAATTTGCAATAGAGAAATATAAACTGCAGTGTAGTGCAATAAACTCAGGCTACAGCAATAATGACACAGCCAGTACAACTTGATAAGAGGCGTGCTGGTTTAACCAGCACAATCTGTAAGACTGGCAGGGATTTCCCCCGTGAGCTCTTATCAGCTGGGAAGTAGACTGAAGCTGTATTATGACTTCTCTTCACTTGCCACTGCTTTTTCACACAAGTAGTGAACTGGAGGCAGCTGTATGAATCTCTTAACCCACCCACTGTGTTCTACTGTTAATGCCATTTTTATGTTGGCACAGAGAGGCATCCCGGGCATACCCCCCTATGCCACCCTACCCCCAGGGCCAATTCTGGGAATGGGAGAATGGCGAGCCAAAAGGGAAGATAACTCCGTTTTTGTTCAGGGGCTGCTTCAAACCCCATTTTGATCCTCAGTGTTTGTGCGGTTGTTGGTTTGAGAGACTGATTACAGGTTGACACAAGACCAGACCACAAATCTAAAATGGTTCCACCTCTTTCAGGCCTTCTCTCTCTTGCTCTCTCTTGCTCTCTCTCTCTCACACACACACCCCACGTCTACACTGCTGTTCCTCTCTGCAGCCAATTGTTAAATCTCTGACCTAGTGTGGTGCTGCCGCCAGATATTTTAGCACAGTGTTTAAGGATTGTGTGCGACACCTGGTCTGGTGATGTCGCCATTTTGGTATCATGCTGGACATTTGCTTGGCCAGGGGCACAGGGGAGGCTGGTACCAGGCCAGCCAGATGTCCATGGGTTTCACTTACAGGCCGACGCTGGCAGGCTGGACTGGAGATAACACCTCTGTCTAATAGAGGGAAAAAACTGTTCCCTAGGTGACCCCCTCAGCGCTTGCAGCCTGTTTAATTACATCTGAATCCTAGGTCCACTGAGACGGAGCCAGTTTGGGATAAAGACATAGTGAAACCGTCAGTCGTGCTCTCGTTCTGTCCCTCTCCCCTCCCGCTTACAGTAATGTGGCCGTCCGGTGACCCATCTTCACCACAAGCCAAACTGGATCTGTGTACTACTTACAAGGTTTAACATTTAATTACTCTAACCTTAAAATAGATGCACATTTTGTGTGTGCATGAGGTAACCAGGTTAATCGTCGACCTGGTGAACCTCGTACGTTTTCAAGAGCGCCAACGCTGGCGCTTCACACACAGCTGCCCCATCACCTCCCTGTAAAATGTAGCGGAATTCCGCCTATTTAGGCCAGTGGGCCTCGGAACGATATCGCTCAAACAGGAACAGAGTTTAATGTAGTGAAAAGGCTTTTTTTTTCCTGCAGTGGGTACTATTTAATGGTAATTTGGGGTAAGAATAATACACTTGGATATATTGGTATTTGTACGTCTTTCATTCTGGCCTTGTAAGCAAAATGCTCTCCTGAATTCTTGCCCTATCAAAAGCGGGCTTATCTCGGTGAAGTAAGCAAGGTCAGTTGGATTTCATTTGGCTGAATTTTTGGGTGTAGTTACCGTATGAAGATGAATAGTGATGCTAGCTACTACTAGAATCTGTTGTAGCCCATCCATAGATGATGTGATTTGAGCGAGGGAGGGGTTGTGCCCAAGTCTCTAAAAATATTAGAAGGGAATGGGAGGAGGCTCATTAATTGTGAAAACCATCACCTAAACAAATACACGAGTGGGTTTACCCTGGTATTTGGGTGTTTGCATCGCTGCAGTTGTGACTTCTGCCTTTTTTTTAAAGGACAGCCGTTTTCCTGCAGGTCCCACGCTGCTTATTGTTTATTTGTCTCCGCTTTTGATTACGTAACTCCCAGCATTCATTCTGAACAGACGGCCTCAGTGTTGCCGCCGTCTTCGACTACCACGTTGTGTCGGCGCCGCTTGAGATCTCGATGGGCCTTTATGAATAAGGCCCGGGTGGTTTTGAACACTGCAACAAGGGGGTGCCTGTGTGAGCGAGAGTCCATCTCAGTTGCCCCCTTAAAGAAACGGGGGGGGGGGGGGTGAGAGGACAGCTGTTGATTTGCGTTGTAACCGAGGGCCTCGACTTTCTTCCCCTCTCTGACTTTGGCTTAACGTGGTTACGATTGAACACAACAGGACCGGCGGGAGAAAAGTGGGTCAGGAGAAAGTTAAGACAGACTTGGAGCTGGTGGGACTTCTGGTGGGGCGTCTCGTTGCAGAGGCAAGGTGGTGGTGGTTGAGTCAGCTATGTGAACTCTTCACTTTTTAAAAAAAAAATTTAATTATTTATTTTTGCGTTTCGGAAAGACTAAAGACTCCCCCAACATGTGGAAGTGAGCTCGCGTCTGTTTTTCCTTTTTGGTTACCGTTCGTGTTTTTCTGTCTGCTTCTTTGTTTTGTCAGCTACACTTGACCTGCAGACGTACGCTTGACCCTCTGACCCACATGTGATGGAAAACATTTTCACTCAGCTCCTCTTTTGAATGCCAGCGCTCTGTGTTGACCTCTTTAAAAGTATTGTCGGCCCCTTTTTTTGTTGTTGTTTTTTTAGCCCGTGCTGTGCGTAGGCTTGACATACAACACGGGGGGATTTGTATGGCAGCGTGTCCTGGACGGAGTCAATCTGCAAGTGGAGTTGAAGTTCTCCACTTGCAAAGGCAATCTTTGTTAATTATCCAGAACCGCTTACAATAAATAACTCCTTCCTTTGGACGTCAGTCTGTTTTCATCCGCTACGCATTTGTCATCCCAAGCAACTGCGGCTCTGTTTTTTAAATTTCCTAGTGTGGTTACTCTTAACTAGGAAAATCTTTGGCATTATAAGGTTCAGTGAGCCTGTCAAATGTGGACTTCCCTGTGGAGGGGCAGGAGTGTTGTTCGTACTTGTTTTATTTAACAGTGAACAGATGGCTGTGAGTCACTGGAGGCTCTGTGGCATCATTGTGGCAGTGTGTACAAGGCTGAAGACGTTCTTTTGCACTGTGTCTGAAAAATTCATCTGTGCTGTCAACTTCAAGGAGGGGGTGATAAGAAGATTCATTCACAGTGCTGTGCGGCATCCTTTCAGAATCACAAGTATTTGAAGTCAAGGGGCCTCACAGCCAGAAGGTCCTGAGTTTGAGCCCTGGGGTAGTCCAACCTTGGGGGTCGTGGCGGGGTCATCCTCTGTGTGGAGTTTGCATGTTCTCCCTGTGTCCGTGTGGGTTTTCCCCGGGTGCTCTGGTTCCTCCCACAGTCCAAAGACATGTAGGTCAGGTGAATCAACTGTACTGTGTGTGTGTGTGTGTGTGTGTGTGTGTGTGTGTGTGTGTGTGTGTGTGTGTGTGTGTGTGTGTGTGTGTGTGTGTGTGTGTGTGTGTGTGCGTGCGTGCGTGCGCCCACCCACCCGCCCGCCCGCCCTGTGATGGCCTGGCGACCTGTCCAGGGTGTCTCCCTGTCTGCTGCCCAATGACTGCTGGGATAGGCTTCCGCATCCCCGCGGCCCTGAGAGCAGGATAAGCGGTTTGGATCATGGGTGGATTGATGGGGCCACATAGAATAGGATTCAATCAATTGTTCACTCTCTTTATTACCTTATTGTGTATTACCGATGAATCTTGAGTGTGTGCTCATTTTGCTATCACAGGAAAAATAAAGATGGAAAAATGAAGTGGAAATTGAATATGACGATAGTCCATATTGTTTTGTCTTGAACCAAAGATTGTCTGTCATCCTTCATCATCACGCAGTCAAGAATGACGAAGGTGTGTTCACACAAGGTTAGTCATGCCACTAATTGCTCTCTCTTTCTCTCTCTCTCTCTCTCCCCCCCCCCCCCCCCCCGGTGTCTCCTACTCAGGCTTTGCAGTCTCACTTTGAAGAAGCTGATTGTCCTCAAAGAACTTGATAAAGAACTCAACTCCCTGTCAATAGCCGTCAAAATACAGGTGGGTTCTTTGCACTGAATGGTGATGACTGTATTGCACTGAAACATGTTTCCTGGCTGTGTGTCACAGCTTGCTCATTGTTGCTCAATGCTTAGCCAGGGTTACACCTTGTTTAATATAAATCACCAAATTCAGACAGTGACAAGTCATACCGGTAATCCCTCTGATTGTTTAAAAACCCTTACAGGAAGAGATTGTGAGTCACATGCTCTCAGGTGCTTTAAATGGCAAACTAGCATTAACAGACTAAGCAGGGGCATTAGAACCAGGGGGCGGAGTTTGTATCTTTCTCTGATTGCTAATTCATCTTTGTGGGTGAGGCTGTATGTAGAGCTCCAAGACATGTCGCCTAGCCCTTTCCTGTGTACCTCCTAAAGATAGGGAATGCACTAATATACCCTACCTCCGGGGTACATCTTGGCTTTACTTATTAGGCTGATCTCTGTTGGCACACTGTCCCTCAAATAGCTGTTGGAACACATTGCCTCCGGGCTGCGCTCAAGCTTCAAAATGTTAAAACAAAGTCAGCGGTAAGCCAAGTAGTGGTTGTAGAGATGATGGTCCACTGCCTCTGAGACAGTCAAGTTTTTGAGAGAACTAAGGGCAGCGGGTACTACTACACCTTAGTCTGTGTACACACACATACACAATCACACACTCTCCCTCTCTGCCCTAAGGTGGTCATGTGGAAATAATTTCCTCAGGAAAAAGTCATTGAAACTTACTTGCCTGCAGTAGTCAAGGAAAAGAGGTCAAAGAGAATTTGAACAGACTCGTGCCGGCTTTACAGCAAAAGCAGTTTTTTTTCTTACCGCAGGTCATACCTGAATTAACTGAGGATTTAAATAACACAAGAAGGAAGTTTGAATAAAAGCTTTTGAAATTATCAATCACAATTTGACATGTTGATGGTTTTTATTGCCAACCCATTATGGTTTTCACTTGCCGAAAAGAATCAATTTATCCAGACAATTCTGTCTTTATATCAGACTCTTTTTCAGAGGTTTTGCGGCTAATCCTTCCTATCACGACCCTGAGTGAGACAGGATTGTGCATCTATAGTGGGGTTGGAACTGGCTTATATGGTAAAAGGTATTGCCCTGGTGATACATTCAACCAAAAAAAAAGAGAGACCACATCAAACAGTGGCTTTGGGGGAAATGCACATTATAATCATCCCCCTCCAAATTGCCTACGTAATATGGAGGCATCAAAGACGCCAAGACTCCTGTGACGTGGGCGAAACATCTGGGGTCCAGCACATTAGACCAGTAAAATGAGTTGAGTAGAAAGGGGACATGCCGGCGTTAGCCAACGAAACTCTCTGGGTAGACTTTACCACAACACTGACACCTTCAGTCTAACCCACACCTCCATCACTGTCCTCGACATCTACACCCCTTTATATCCTTTCATTTATATCCATTCATCAGACCAGACTATGTTTTTCCAGTCTTCAGTTGTCCAGTTTTGGTGAGCCTGTGCCCACTGCAGCCTCAGCTTTTTGTTCTTGGCTGACAGAAGTGGACCCGGACGTGGTCGCCTGCTGTTGTAGCCTATTCACCCTTATAAACACTATGGTGTCATAACGACCAAAAACAACGATCAGTTTCATATGCAAATATGGCGTGATGATTAACTACTGTTACAATGGCCAGGTGTACTATTCATAGAGGGTTTGGGAATGTTTGCAATCACAGCATTGGGTAACACTTTGATATGGGGAACGTAGTCACCATTAATTAGGTGCTTATTAGCATGCAAATTAGCAACATATTGGCTCTTAATTGGTCATTATTACGTACTCATTAATGCCTTATTCTGCATGGCCTTATTATACAACCAGTAAGCCATTAACTATGAGTTTTCCCTCTATAACCTCAGAATTATTGCTTATTAGTAGTACCATCTCAATATGGTTTGCTTAGTATGGACTTTATAAGGTGGTAGTAGCACATGAAGAGTTATTCTCCCTTACTAACACTTAATGAATATGGTCTGTTCTTACATAACAAAACACAAAACTACAAGTGTTAATAGTGTTAAATTACTGTAAATTAAGTTTTTGTTACTTAGAATATGTTCCCCATACTAAAGTGACATCTTGATCATTACTAATTCACTAGTAATTAAGTTTTTTTATGTTCCCCATACTAAAGTGTTACCCAGCATCGTAAGATGATGACAGATGTACTCTTAGCCCACCCCACCCCCCACCCCTCGGTTCAGGGATGGTCGTTCCCTCTTCACATAGATGGCCACAGAGGGCTCTTGTTTCCTATCCAGGGACACCACCTAGCCATTAGTTCAGATTTGTAGATGACACCTGGGTTAAAATTAAATCTCAGGATGTACCACATTTCACCGACCACATTAAATCTGTGGACAGCCACATCAAGTTCACCAGGGAGGATGTGAAAAATGACAGGTTAGCCTTCTTAGACTGTGAAATTGTAGTTGGTGATGGGGAACATTTGATTGTTGATGTTTACCGTAAACCAGGGATAGGTAACATGGTCCAGAAAGGTCCGGTGTGGGTGCAGGTCTTTGTTCCAGCCAAGCAGTTACACACCTGATTCTATTAGTCAACCAATAGTCTTGGCTAAGGACCTTGATTTGTAGACTCAGGTGTGTCACTCCTTGGTTGGAACAGAGACCTGCACCCACACCGGACCTTTCTGGACCATGTTGCCTATCCCTGCTAAACCAACACATAGTGATCAGTACTTAAGGTTTGACACTCATCATCCACTGGAGCACAAACTAGGAGTCATCAGGATGCTGTACCACCAGGCTGACAACGGCCCAACTGACACAGCGGCCGGGGAAGGGGAGAAATCCCACATTAAACAGGCCTTGGTTAAATGTGGTTATCCTAACTGGGCGTTTGTCAAAGTCAGGAAGACGCCCAAACAGTGCACCAGCCAATCAAAGAGAGGAGAAGGACAACAGCTCTCTGTAAACCAGTGGTGATTCCGTACGTGGCGGGAGTGTTGGAAAAGCTGAGACACGTATTTTCCAAACACCGCATCTCAGCTGCTTTCAAACCCCAAAACACACTGCACCAGAACTTTGTCCACCCCAACACAAACAGCAATATAGTGTACACTGTTAAGTGCCAGGAGGATTGCCGTGATTTGTACATTGGGGAAACCAAACAGACGCTGGCCAAGAGGATGGCACAACACAGGAGAGCTAACACATCAGGTCAGGACTCCACAGTCTACACCCATCTACAGGTCAGTGGCCACTCTTTCAATGATGAGGATGTGCACATCCTTGATAGGGGGGAACGCTGGTTTGAACGGGGAGTCAAAGAGGCCATCTATGTGAAGAGGGAAGACCATCCTTGAACTGAGAGCGGGGGCAAAGAGTACATCTGTCACTATCTTACAATGCTGTGATTGCAACCATTCCCCAATCCTTTGTGAATAGTACACATGGCCACTGTAACGCCAGTTAGTGGCCACGTCCCGATTTGCCAATGAAACTGATGTATTGTTTATAAGGGTGGAGATACCTGCAGTTAGTTTAGATGGAAGAGGTCACTTAGATGAGTGATAAAATGTATCTGTCAGTAAACCTTGTGTCCAGATGAATGATTCAACTTTCTTGGATCAAAATGAAGTGGTTAAATTCAACATTTTTTTCTCCTGGTCTCTATTACAAATAGGTCATTAAAATTATCAATAATAATCGATATCGACTGAAATGAAACATTTTATCATGATATTTTTCAGCTATATCGCCCAGCCCTAATCTGAGTTACTACCTCTCTTTTCAGCTCGAACCAGTCTGGCCATTCTGTGTTGACCTCTCTCATCAACAGGGTGTTTCCGTCCTCAGAATTGCCTCTCACTGGATTTTTTTTTTTTTACACCATTCTGAGTAAACTCTAGAGACTGTTGAGCGTGAAAATCCCTGGAGATCAGCAGTTACAGAAATACTCAAACCAGCCCGTCTGGCACCAACAATCATTCCGCAGTCAAAATCACCGAGATCACATTCTTTCCTCATTCTGATGGTTGATGTGAACATTAATAGAAGCTCCTGACCGTGTCAGCATGATTTTATGCATCGCATTGATGCCACACGAATGGCTGATTAGATAATTGCGTGAATAAGTAGGTGTACAGATGTTCCTAAAAAATGCTCAGTTGGGCGTCCGGGTAGCGTAGGGGTCTATTCCGTTGCCTATCAACATGGGGATCGCCGGTTCGAATCCCTGTGTTACCTCTGGCTTGGTCGGGCGTCCTTGCAGACACAATTGGCCGCGTCTCTATCCTGGTCGCTGCACTAACGCGTCCTCTGGTTGATCGGAGTGCCTGTTAAAGGGGGAGGGGGAACTGGGGGGAATAGCGTGATCCTCCCACGCGCTACATCCCTCTGGCAAAACTCCTCCCTGTCAGGTGAAAAGAAGCGACTGGCGACTCACATGTATCAGAGGAGGCATGTGGTAGTCTGCAGCCCTCCCCAGATCGGCAGAGCAGCGACCAGGACGGCTCGAAAGAGTGGGGTAATTGGCCAGGTGCAATTGGGGAGAAATATGGGTAATTGGCCAGGTGCAATTGGGAAGCAAAAGGGGGAAATATCAACAAAACAAAAAAAAGTGCTCAGTGAGTGTATATTTAAGGTTTTAAATCTCTGTTGCCTTGTCTCTCCCCACACTTGACCTTTAGGTATTAATTAGGGATGGATATCAGCAGGTATCTCCTGATTCGATATGACAATATTTACTGCCATTTGATACATACTGCGATCCTTTAATCACGATATTATGACTACTATGATTTGATATTAAGATTTTTTTAGGCTCAGTCCCTCCACCTATATCTACAGTAAAATGTGAAATCTAAAATAATCAAAGAACATGGTACATATACAACTGCATTTATTTTAAGTCCCATGTGTTACAAAATCTTTTAACATAAGTTTACATCTCTATGTGAACACTTGCACAATTCAAATTCATACATTCAGAGATGCTCTCAGGGTCGCGGGGATGCTGGAGCCTATTCCAGCAGTCATCCCCGCGACCCTGAGAGCAGGATACGCAATTCAGATAATGGATGGATGGATGGTTGGATGGACATTCAGAGATGGAGAAATCAGTACATCAAACTCTGTTCATTGTGCTTCAGCATTGCGATTCAAGGGAAATTATGCAATATTAGAATTGTCATGGCTTAGTATCGTGATTTTGCACTAAATCGGACACCCCACCCATAGTAGTAATGTATAATGGCCTGTGCCACCTGCATCCTCTCTGGGAGACATGCTGTGCCTGACATGTGCAAGGGAGGCAACACAGTTTTATCAAGGGAAAATTGGATGAATCCAAGCCGTATTTCAATGGCATTAGAATAGGCAGTGCATAAGAATTATAATTGCAACCCGCAAGGCTGTTTTTGCTTGTGATTTTTGGGGGGGGGGGTATGACACTGACGGACATCATAGAGTCCATCAGAGATAACAGGTAATACTCAATGTCTAAAATGAATACTTCCAATACAGTGTACTAAAAATGAAACACAAGAAAGTGTGACTCCCTCTGT
The DNA here is from genome assembly GCF_029633865.1 of Lampris incognitus. Taxonomy (NCBI): domain Eukaryota; kingdom Metazoa; phylum Chordata; class Actinopteri; order Lampriformes; family Lampridae; genus Lampris; species Lampris incognitus. The sequence goes on from NC_079223.1 coordinate 11,731,365, forward strand.
CTTCACAAGAGAAGTTTTTATCATTTTTTTGTTTATAAGGCAGTTAAAGGCTCTCCGGGAGTTGTCAGCATAGCTGGAATTTATCTTTGATCAAGATTGCTTGGCTGAAACTACTCATTGTACAGGTGAAAAAATGTATTTTTGTGCTGTAAAACATCATACCATCTTCTGTCACTTTTATCCTTTCTTTTTTTTCTCCCTTTGCTTAATGGAGCAAGTTCTGCAGCATGGCTCCCTCCTGTCTTAAAATTGTACCCAGCAGTGCAAAGTGTCTAAAAATCACCAACTATTTCTTTGCAGCTTCGGGACAGATCAGAACCATATGACCGGTAGAATCAAATGTAATGTCGATTCAGGAAGCTGTCATTTTAATACCCTTGATTTCATTATAAGTTTACTTTGGTGCTCTCAGTCAACCCTCCCATTGTCTCGTTGAAATCTTTAATTGATTTTTTTATTCATGGTAGGTCATCCTTTTTAAGGAAAGCAAATCACACACCCCACCCCTTAATACTCATCCTGAAGGAGAGAACAGCCAACCAAGTGTGGCATTATCCATGAGCTGTGTTGTCTCCAGAGCATGAAATCTCTCTATTTCTGCTGAGCCGCCCGGAGGACAGCCGAGTGAGTTCTGTTTGTTGGAGCGCAGGAACTGGAGCATTAAATCTTATTTCCAGTAGGTTCTCATTGGAGAGAACAGACATGTTGGGGGAGATGCAGAGGGAGTCGGAGGAGATGATGGAAGAAGAACAGGACTTTGTTTTTGGACAGTGGATGACAGAGCCTCATTACTGCATGTCATCAGTTCTCTTCTATATGTGCACTATTCTCTTTGTCTCTCTGGTGTGCTCATCAGGTTAAGTGGAGTGCGTGCACTGTCACCCCCTGGGATGTGAACCGCTAAACTTTTGGGCCCAGACCACAATGGTAGTCTGATGGCAAAGGGTAATGAGAGGGCAGCTCAGTCTCCAGGTGGCTTGGTGTTCCTGGGGAGCTCATCCTCCATCTGTTAGCCAGGGGCCCCATTAATGAAATGTTTGCAAAAATTTGGTCCAACACACTCATGAAATCGTTCATCCTCCAACTTTGTCCCATAGAAAAGACATAGAACCTGGGTAACCCCTGTATTTAGACACAAATTGTCTAATGTTTGTGTCTTTGAAAGCCAGGGCAATTGCTATTTGCAAGAGGTAGACAATAAATGTCAGTCATTGCAAATAACTGTTAGGACAAATTTGACAGCTGAAAAAATTCCACGAGTGTGTAAGAACAAATTTCTGTGTTTGATCATTTTGTGAATGAGGCCCCTGGAGACTGTCGAGTCACTGTTTAGCTTGGTCCTCCTCAGACAAACCTTTCTTAACTTTTCCCATACTTACCAGGATGGAGTGCATTGGTTCTGCATGAGGACTGCAAGAGGAAATATTCCATGCACTCTGTCCTCTAAGTGCCTGAGGTTGTGAGGCAACATCGTTTCGTGCCGGATTACGGGAGGAAAAGCATAAAATCCTCATTTTAGCTCTAGCCACTGTCCAAAGCACTTACATTTCCAGTGCGCTCAGATATGATCCAATTATAAGCTTGTGTGTGCATGTGTCAGTATGCGCAGGGTCAGCTCAAATGTCTTATAATACAGTCGCACACAGAGGTCCTGTCCTGACCCTGAATCACTTCCTGTCTGAGTTTTGAATACCTGGAGACGGAGTGATAGTGCTTTGGCCAAGCTTTCTCCTCAGGCATTTGGAGCTTGGTAAGAAGAGGGAAGTCTTAACACTCTTACAATCAGACCCCAGTAGGACACAGAGTGGAGAGGCTTGTAATGGTGCAAGGGTTGAGGGGGTGGGGGTAGGGGTGGTGGTCCGGGGTTCCAGGACATTGAGTACAAGCTTTTGCCTTGCCAAGACTCTGTATTGTTAATGCATGTCAGGCAGTTAGGGTTCGCTTGGCTTTTGTGCCTTGATTCATTGTACAAGCCACTAAGCTTGAGAAAGGAGGGCATACAAGGCTTCTCTTTGTGGCGCTTCACTTAGTGAAGAATTCAGCCTTGGACACCGTGATTTACCCTTTTCTTTTTTCTTTTTTTCCTATGAATAATGCAACTGCTGCGGTGAATACCGTCAAGGCACTGCCACCATGCTATGTTGCTGAAGCATACTGAGTCATGATGTTGTGCAGAGACATTGTAAAACGGGCTGTTAGGCAAAACTAAGCCACACTTAGCATTTTTTATTGTAAGCTGCTTCAATTCATTAAAGAGTAACTAAACCCTAGACCATTTTAGTGAGTTACATCTACAGGTTAAAAGCCATGTAAAGGTTAAAACATGCCAGGCTGGTCTCGGTACTCTGTGATGTAAGCATAGCAGGATAAACACAGCTTCAGCTTGTAAAAAATTATAATGGGTCTGATGGATGGTGTGTCAAAAAACCAGTATTGTCAACTGTTAACAGTTGTTAGTGCTGGCCCTGTCTGTGTGCTGACACAGCTACATTCAACCAAGCCATTATAAATTTGTATTATCTGCACTCTGGAATGTTTTTAACTTTTTACATGTTTTGTATCATGTAGAAGTCAGCGGACTCTCTAAAATGGTCTAGGGTTTAGTTACTCTTGAAAGCTTTGTTCCTGTTCTCAAAAGTGAATTTGACTATAGAGAATCAACACATCTGAAAAAGACATTATGATTAAAGATCACAGCAAAGGGCATCCGGGTAGCATAGCGGTCTATTCCATTGCCGACCAACACAGGGGTCGCCGGTTTGAATCCCTGTGTTACCTGAGACTTGGTTGGACAACCCTACAGATACAATTGGCCGTGTCTGCGGATGGGAAGCTGGACGTGGGTAAGTGTCCTGGTCAATGCACTAGCGCCTCCTCTGGTCGGTCAGGGCACCTCTGCCGATCCGGGGAGGGCTGCAGACTACCTAACATGCCTCCTCTGATATATGTGGCGTCGCCTGCCACTTCTTTTCACCTGACAGTGAGGAGTTTCACCAGGGAGACAGCGCATGGGAGACTCACGCTAGTCCCCCCCCCCCCGAACAGGGACCCCGACTGACCAGAGGAGGCGCTAATGCAACGACCAGGACACATACCCACATCCGGCTTCCCACCCGCAGACACAGCCAATTGTGTCTGTAGGGACACCTGGCCAAACCAGAGGTAACACGGGGATTCGAACCGGCGATCCCTGTGTTGGTAGGCAATGGAATAGACTGCTACACTACCTGGATGCCCGAAACCCACCTATTGTTAAGCTGTAAAAACTGTGTTCTCTGTAAACAGGGGATCAATAAAGGTCACTATCGTTAGGCAAACATAAGCTGCAAGTTACTTCGTGGTTCAGGTTAATGTTCTATCGTTGGTCGTCTTTATAACCGTCATTCAGATTCCTGCCAAAGCCGCTCCCAGAATAGAAGTTGGGGTTTTGGTGCGGGGTGAAAAGTATGTGCTCTTATCTAAGAGCTTCTCACTTTCATCTCGCAAGGCATGGATTTGTGGGCTTGTCGGTTTTTCCCTGACATTAAGCTACATAGTCTGGTCATCCCTTTGTGCCAGTTCTCCTGCCTGATTGACCTATGAGTTAGTTAATTGAAGTTTAGGTATGTATGCCAGCTCTCTGGGCTGTGACTCCTCCTGCTTCTCCTCTTCCCCTCGGTGGCTCATTAGGAGAATGCCACTGGTGACAGCTCCCTGTTGTGTTGGCTCTTTGTCAGTTTTACTGTCTCCCAGACCGTCTGTTTCCTTGGCTTTCCCAGTCCCTTTCTCCCTTATTATTTGTTCATGTGTCATTACTTTCGGTGTGGGTAATTAAAATATATATATAATAGGGCTGTCGATCAATTAAAAAAAAAGGAATTTTTCAGAAACTATGCTGTGATAAATCATGATTGCTTTTTTCCCCCCTTAATACTGAAGCTTGTTATTGATGGATATTTAAATGAACAATCACAGAATTAATGGAGAATCAACACAAAGGAAGTATATTTAAATTCAAATACTGTTGTTTAATAGCGTCTTTTTAACGCTGAACACAGATTCTCTCCTGTGAACTACAGATTTCCAATAAAACCATCAAGGCCACCAAAATTGACCGTCAGCTTGAAAGGGGCATTTCTTATATGCACTAACAGAAATATTAACAAAAGCCCCAGTGAGTCAGGACCTCAGTTTAACGTCTCATCTGAAGGACGGCATCTCCTACAGGACAGTGTCCCCATCACTGCACTGGGGCATTGGGATTTAAAAAAAAATTTTTTTAGGACCAGACTGTCCCCTTCTGGCCCACCAACACCACTTCCAGCAGCAACTCTGTTTTTCCAGGTCTCCTGTCAAAGTACCAGTCGAGCCCATACCCGCTGGGCTTCCGTCATTCGGCAGAGCCAGGGTACATGCTGGAATGGCTGTGGGCACTTACAGATGGGCACTTAATGGTGACATTCTTGCAATGTCATGTTATCTGGGTCCCCCGATATGCCTGTGAAACAGCCTCACACAGCTGCCACAGGAAGTAAATAAAACCCAGCTTTGTTTATTGCATTACTTTTTTAACACGTTAAATATTTAAGATTAATTGCAAAAATTAACCCGTTCATTGACATCGCTAACATATATTTAAAAAAACTCTCCCTCTCACCCTTTTTTGGGTGGTGTGTGTCTTCCTCAAGCTCGGGTCCTCTACCAGAGGCCTGGGAGTCTGAGGGTTCTTTGCAGTATCGTAGCTGTTCCTCAGACAGTACTTTCCTGGACAGAGACCTCAGATGTTGTCCCTGGAATCTGCTGGAGCCGCTCTCCCAGTTTGGGGGTCACAGCCCCTAGTGCTCCTATTACCACCGGGACTACTGTGGATTTGACCTTCCACATCCGATCTAGTTCTTCCTTCAGCCCTTGTTATTTCTCTAGCTTCTCATGCTCTTTCTTCCTGATGTTGCCATCACTCGGGATGCTACATCGATCACTTCTAGTGTGTTCTGCTCTTTGTCGACCACCACAATGTCTGGTTGTCAGTCTGGAACCCATTTGAAGACAAACCACTTCGATTGCTGTTTATGTTGGTGTAATTGATTTATTATCCGGGTCATTGTGTCCAATTTTACCCCTTCTGAGGACTGGGGGTGTGGGTTGGAGAGGGTTCGGGAGTTTTCTGTATCTGTGTATTTGCAGTGTATGTTTGTGATGTAATGCTGTTTTCATTTGTATGTGTTTTATCATTTTGTATTTGTCTGTAGGACCCCTTGAAAATGAGATGCTACATCTCAAGGGGCTATCCTTAAATAAATTCAGTTCAATATTAGATATGCTAGTACTGTGCCATTGGGGCGCATATGGGTTTATTTGATGCGCCATTATGAGCACATAATGAGTGTTGTGCATTCATGGCACTTTAAATTCAACTGGCACTTGAACGTGGAACACAGTTTTTGTTGTTAATTATCATTTATATTAGCACATACAGCAAATTGTTGCCTTCTAAGCTGATATCTAATTGTAATGGCCTTGATGGTTGTGAAATTCAAATGGCACTTTAACATAGGTCTGGATTTTGTTATTATTTCTGTTAGTGTTTAAAAGAAATGTGCCCTTCAAGCTGACAGTCAGTTTTGATGACCTTGATGGATTAATTGGAAATCTGAAGTTCACAGGAGAGAATCTGTGCTCAAGGTTAAAAAATATTAAACAATAGTATTTGAATTTAAATATGCTTCCTTTGAATAGATTCTGCATTAATTTTGGTGATTTTACATTTGAATATACACTATAAGGGTGTCCGGGTAGCGTAGCGGTCTATTCCGTTGCCTGCCAACACGGGGATCGCTGGTTCGAATCCCCGTGTTACCTCCTGCTTAGTCAGGCGTCCCTACCGACACAATTGACTGTGTCTGCGGGTGGGAAGCCGGATGTGGGTGTGTGTCCTGGTCGCTGCACTAGCGCCTCCTCTGGTCGGTCGGGGCACCTGTCCGGGGGGGAGGGGGAACTGGGGGGAATAGCGTGATCCTCCCACGCGCTACGTCCCCCTGGGGAAACTCCTCACTGTCAGGTGAAAAGAAGCGGCTGGCGACTCCACATGTATCAGAGGAGGCATGTGGTAGTCTGCTGCCCTCCCCAAATCATCAGAGGGGTGTGGAGCAGAGACTGGGATGACTCGGAAGAGTGGGGTAATTGGCCAAATACAATTGGGGGGGGGGGGATAAAAAAAATATCCACTATAACAAGCTTCAGTGTTAAGAAGAAAAAAGTGATTAATCGTGATTAGTCACAGAAATTTGTGCAAATTATTTTTTTATTGATCGATAACCCTAATATAAATGTATGTGTGTGTGTGTGTGTGTTACACACAGAGTAAAAACTCCAAAAATTGGTCTCATGGAGAAAAACATTTTACGCTATTTGTTAGTTTGAAATTGACTGACTATTCTGGTTGATTACTACGTGTATCTGTTTTTATTGTGTAGTTTGTTCCAGAATACAGGACATTTTTAATGCAGCAAGTTTTGTTGATTTTTGTATTGTGTAGTGTCTCCTCAGTAGAATAAGGCTAAAAGCGCCCCTTCAGGTCCCTGTACTGATTCCTCAGTACATCCGGCCATTTCATTTGGTATGTATTACATGATTCCGCAGCTCGCTGCCAGTCAAGCTGGTGGCATTAGGATCTAATGTCATTCCCGCTGGGGTTGACTATTAATGGGTCGCTCACCGGGGTACTAAGTCAGATACAGGATATCCTAGCTGCCCTGTGGTGCTCACAAATTTATTTTATGCAATTGAGAGACTGCATAGGTACGTGAAGTGAATATTAAACTAAAAATAATAAGAAAAACCCAGGGCCAAACTTGGGCCTTGTGTTGCTAGGGGTTGTGAGACGGATGCACGCCTTTCCTAAGGAGAGCCAGACACCGTCCCAGAATGGTAAAGCAGGACCGAGGAGCAGTCTCTGTTCCAATGAGGGCAATCAGCTTACCTTGTTGCCAAGGTATTTAAAATGAGGAAAAGCTTCAAAAATCAGAAGATGGAGCTTTTTACAAAGCTTATTTCGAACAAGGCTGGTGGAGACACGCTGCGATGATCTTTGCTGTTGAGGTGGATAAAAGTTCCTCCGAGGACACTGCGGATCTCGGTGTCCTTTCAAGTTCTCAAGAGGCCGTCGAAACCTAGGAGATTTAAGTCTCTCTGCTATTTGGCCTCTCCGACTTTGTGCCGGCACCTGGTGACGAGCCTTTCTCGCTCACGGCCAGGATACTGTGTGTCGGCTAATTAAGCTAAATATGAGCTCGAGCAGCAGCTTAAGTCATTTGGCTGCTGGCAAAGGTCTCTGGTCGGAGATAACAGCCAAATTCAAATGTAACGGCCAAATTCAAAATCCTCTGGGTGTTTTCAAAATGAGTTGTCAGTCCGGCTTTTCTTTGGAGAGCTTTACTGCTGTTCAAGAAGGCCTCGCAGTATTGTGCTGCCTCTTAGGAAATATGTTGTTTTCCCAAGAGCCAAACCTTTTTTCTTTTCTTTTTTTTCTTCTTTCTTTTCCCCCCCTTTTCTTGGTCATAAACATGCTTTGACCAAGTTCTGCTCTCAGGCCAGAGAAATATCTGACTCGCACAAAAAACTGGTGCTATTCAATCAAGAATTCTTACTGCTCATTTGTCAATATGCCTCGGGCAGCAGTAGTTTAGCGTAGCAGAAAGAAGTTCATGATTTGGTTCCCCACAGCTGGGAAAATATCACAGGGAAAAATAAAATAGATTCCCTTCCTTTGACAGCTACTGTTTCAGGTGCCCTTGAGCCAGAAGTGTAATGCCCAGCTACTTCGATGATACATTCAAGTGACAAACGCTTTTTTTTTCTTCAGATTTTTCCCCCTTTTTCTCCCCAATTGTACTTGGCCAATTACCCCACTCTTCCAAGCTGTCCTGGTCGCTGCTCCACTGCCTCTGCCGATCCAGGGAGGGCTGCAGACTACCACATGTCTCCTCCGATACATGTGGAGTTGCCAGCCGCTTCTTTTCACCTGACAGTGAAGAGTTTCGCCAGTGGGGCGTAGCGGGTGGAAGGATGATGCTATTCCCCCCCAGTTCCCCCTTACCCCCGAACAGGCGCCCCAACCGACCAGAGGAGGCGCTAGTGCAGCGACCAGGACACATACCCACATCTGGATTCCCACCCGCAAACACGGCCAGCTGTGTCTTTAGGGACACCCAACCAAGCTGGAGGTACCACGGGTATTTGAACCCACAATCCCCTTGTTGGTAGGCAATGGAATGGACTGCCAGGCAACCCGGACCCCCGACAAACACTTTTAAACTGTGGTTGTGCTGGGCAGCCCACAAGTGTGAATCTGTATAAATATCTAGCAGGGTCTCAATGAGTTTCACCTCAGCAAAGCTGTTTTTGTTTGTTTGTTCTGTTTATTTCCTAATGTCCACAATACACGTGTATTTACTTTGAGGCCTTTCTGTGCCATCCAGGGTTCCAAACGGCTCCTTAGATCAAATGAGTACATCCTTCCTCCCAGCGGCCTGATGGAGACCGATCTAGAGCTCACCTTCTCATTACAGGTGAAAAGACGCAGTCCTTATTTGTTTAACTCCTACATATTCATGGCATGCTAGCTACTTGACAGACCTTATCCAGATAAGAATCCCTGCTCTGAAACACTGTTGCCACACGACTGATGCTCTGTATTTTCTGGCATTCCAGATGGAAGGCATTTTTTTCTCTTTCAGACTGATATATTCATATTATGCTACACGCAAGCACAGTTGGTTTTAATTTGCAACGCAGCTTGAGGCTGTTAAAGAACTGCTAATGCATGTAAATATTACGCGGAGTGAACCTGTTTTAAAATAATGTAAGTGTAGGAAAGATGACAAAATTTCAGATGTGCAAAATGAACTCTCCAACAATCAGTGTTAATAACTGTGAACTGAATCCATATGTCCAAAATAAAGTCGTATTTTTTTCTTTTCTTTTATTCCCTGTGTTGTGTTTTAGTTACCTGCTAGGCTTTCGTAAGGATCACTTCAAAACACGGCCTCCCCTGATGTTGGCCTTTTTGCTTCCAACAAATTCACGAGCCCATTTACACGATGTTGTTATGTTCTTGTCAGATTTATCTAGAAGCTGGTATATGTGTAATGGGGATCACGGGGGCGTTTGTTGAGCTGAGTTTTTTCTCGTTTTATCATCAGTACCCACATTTTCTGAAGAGAGATGCCAACAGACTCCAGATCATGTTGCAGAGGAGAAAACGCTACAAGAACCGGACCATCCTGGGCTACAAGACTTTGGCTGTGGGAGTTATCAACATGGCAGAGGTATAGCATGGCCCTGGTCCACAGGCATGCCATTTACAATCTATCTCTTTACAAATGGACTTCAACACGACTTTTTCACTCTTTTGATTTTATTTTCTTCTTCTTGAGAAATATGCTGAATTGTCCTGTCATGGCGATGATTGACATAGCTATCAGAATCTAGTATCCGCATCGTGTCTCGTTCACCAGAGAGAGGGTGTCTTGTGTTGCACACCAGTTTAGTTGACTCGTGCTCATCACACATACTGTTGTGTGAGATTATGGGCCATCTGGAGCTGATTTCATATGCACTTTTCTGAAACAACAGTGTGTCCCACCAGGCAGTGCACAGCTAATGGAGTGGGGTCCGACTGTTAACCTGCATGAACGTTTATGTAGGGTCTATATGTGTTTGTATGTGCAAGAGTTTTGCACATACATGCCATGATTTGGTCTACAATTTAACCGGCACAAGACCCGCTAACACTGATGCCTTATTAATTGCAGCATTTAACTCACTTAGTGTTTGCGTAGAACCTAGGATAATGGCCAGTTTGTCTCATGACAGGCATTGGTAGACATCTGAAAAGGACAGTAGCATATCACTGCAATGTCACATGCAACACATCCTCGGTGGCGCTTGTATCGACAATGAACAAGCCACAGAATTCTGTGTAAACCCAGATCGGCCATTGTTGTATCCCATTATGGGTGATTATGTTGTCATCAGCTTTAGTGTAAACTCTCATGTTCCCTCATTTTGAGTCTTATGGGATATTTTGTGGGAGGAAGTCAGTTATTGAGCTTAGCATGCAGTTCTCAGCTACCCTCCTGCCAGCGTTTGAGCAAAATTTGCTCTACTCCGACAGCATTTTAGCTTTTTTTTTTTTGAGGACCCCCCCCAAAAAAAGTTGGCAAACATACAGTGATGTAATGAATTTCATCCCTATTTCTGTCAGACTTGCAATTTTTCAGCAAAGAGAGAGAATTTTCTCATTCTGTCTGTCTGTCATTGTCTGTTTCGATTTGTTCCATGTATGTCGAGGGCAGCATGCCCAAATGATTGATAGACACATGAATCGACAGACGTAAAAACATATCCTAGTCAATTGAAAGAGATTTGTAATCCGAATTAGTAAAGCCAGGTTTTGTCACAGTTATATTTATTACAGACAAGATGATCTTTTCACTTTTCGCTAACATTTAAAGCAAGGGTGAGATAATGTGAAACAGCGTTGTTTTACTATCGTATAATTTATGAGTTTCATTTTGTGGGGATTTATCCCTGGCCATGAAGACTGTCTCACCATCGTTGTTCCTCTCTGTCTCCAGGTGATGCAACACCCGACAGACGGCGGACAGATTCTGGGTCTCCATAGCAACGTGAAGGAGGCGCCAGTGCGTGTGGCGGAGATAAGTGTGTACTCTCTGTCTAGCCAGCCCATCGACCACGAGGATGGTAGTGGCCAGGCTGGACGCAAGACCAAGGCCTCAGGTGGGCACAGCCAGCCTCCCTCTCTCAGCCCCGGTCTATTAAAAAGACCTCTACCCATGTTAACCTGCCAAATCCTGCCTGTAATTTCAGCCTGCATCACAGAGGTAGCACTGCATGCCTGGGCCCCTCTCTCCCCTCCCCTCTTACGTCTTCTGTTTCCCAACCAAGGACAGAGTATACTCCCCTGAGCCCAGGCCAAGCTATGGCCAAGGATATGTTATTCTCTTTATCTGTGGTTGTAATATTCATTTGGGGCTTGAACAGATGTGGGGGCTATTGCCTTTCATTGCTCAAATTCAGGAGGGAGGTCATGTTGGACCTTGATCCAGCCGTGCCCACGCCTTCGTCCTGCAAAGTTTATCCCTCCCTGCTCTGGTTGTTATTAAGGAGGCCATCTCAAACATAACGGATGAGCTCATGCGCCAAGTATTAAACCAGTGTCACTCGGAGAGAAAGGAAGAATGTTTATCTTTCTCATTTCCAAAGCAATCCCTCACAAGATCCAATCCTGTCAAGGAAAATAAGACAGGATGTGTCGCAGTGAAAAGGAAGTCTGACCTGTCTGGACCTGAGCTGTCCAGAGCAAAGATGGTTTTCATCAACTTATCTGTTGTTCGCAGTTAAATGTGCACTCAAATCTTCAAACCCGCTGGGAATGGACGTTGTTTGAGCCAGTGAAATGTACTTACCACTTTGTTTTCACAACTGTAAAACATTGAAGCACCTGGCAGACCTTAAAAATATCATCTGTATGACTTTCAACATAAGACAGTGACCTTGGACGGCTATTCTTTCAGGTCATCAATTTAACTTGACTACTTTCAAGTCCGCCATTAAAAATAAATGTTTGTTAGGGTAACTTGCCAGTTTGAGTACACAGAGCAGTAGTACAGCCCGAATATAAATCTGAACGTGCTCTTAGCCATATTTTGACATGTCTGTGTTTGTTTGTGTTTGGTGTTGCCTCCTCAGACCGCTCACCAGACATGGATAACTACTCTGAGGAGGACGATGACAGCTACTCATCAGAACAGGAAGCCAGTGATGACGCCGTGCACGGCCAGGTCCGTGTTGTAGTCTACATGCATGTAAACTGTTTGCATAGAAGTCACATTAGTAAACAGTATTAGATAGGTTTTTTTTTTTTCTAATTAATTTGCCGGTATGTTTTGAAAGGGTCTATGTGTAATCTGTTAGTGCTGATCTCCAGAGTTCAGCGATGGGAATAACAGCAAAAAATGAAATATGTACAACCGAAGCAAATTGAAATAGATAGGTTGCGAAATACCGAGCACTATTGCCGACATCTGCTATTTTCAAATGCCTTCAGTAGATGTCATTTTGCTGACATTGCTGCATAGTTCACGGAGGACTGCGGCTTTTATGGGCCAGGGTGTCAATCAGTAACACTAAAATGGGGGCTAGGTATAATCCAACATATGTTGAAAATTTCACTGTGTGAGATTTTATCCAGACTGGAACTCTCCTCCCTGTGTTTCAGGATCTCTATGATGAGGACGACGAAGTCAGGAAACCGAAGAAAGCCCGTCGGAAAATGATCCGGACCACTTCAATGACCAGGGTTAGCTGCTCCTTCTCCATCCGCCACACGCACATAGTTTTTACTCCCGTCAATCATTGACCGGGAGCGTAGCTCAAGACTTGTGTTTGCGCTGGGCAAGCTTTTAAGGAGAGCGATGCAGTGTGTTCCATTTGTTCAGGCCATTAAGGGGGATGTGGATGAGCATGTAAATGAAAGCAATGTGTTCACTGAACTGTTTATAATGATCTTTACATAGACCTGCTGTGAATCAGTAATCCAGAGGACAGTTACAGAGACAACTATATAATCCCATCCCAGCTGGTTTGTGCTTATTCAGTCAGTGTTTTTAGCTTTTAGGGGGACTATTAGCACAGCAATGTCATGTCTGCTCTTTCCTTGTTCTGTCAACAGCAACCGAACTTCAAGCAGAAGTTTGTGGCCTTGTTGAAGAGGTTCAAGGTTACAGATGAGGTAGGCCGTTAAAAGAATTGGTCACGTTTACATGGTTTGCTGCCAAGCAGAACATGTCAAATGAGGGAACAACAGGGATGGCCGGGGGGTTTAAATGTTCCCATTCAGCTGCCGTTCCATGCTTGCTCTCAACAGGACTCACAATCTTTCAATATTTCTGTTACGGTGCTCTCAGTCACTCAGATGTGAATTATATCAGATATCAGATTTTCTTTTGAGGGCATGGAGATAAAATGCTTCAGTGCCGAATCTCTAAACAGCGTGTTGTAATGCCGCTGCTAGTGAGTGGACTGCTTGGAGGAGAGTTGCCTGTTAGAAATCATTGCCGTAGTAGAAGTTCGAGTATCATTTTTGTGCTAGGCTGCATCGCCTCTCTGCTTATGTGTATATGATCCTTACATTGCCATTATGAGTGATCTGCATTGTGAATCCATTAACAGCCTCATTCTCTACCTCGTAATCTACTGATGAATGAAAGCTCATGAGCTTGTCCTGTTTCAGGGTCACGTGTTTATTTTGCTCAGGTCACTTTGAATAATATTTCTTTCTTTGAATTACTCTACGTAATGGCTTTAAATCAGGTCGTCAAAAGCTGTAGGTCATTGCTATGCATCTATCCTAGCTGTCCATTAGTAGATGAACTGCCACAGGCATATATGAGGATAATTACCATATAACAGCATAATCTATGGGAGTTATTGAGCTATCTGGTGCACTTGTATGTGGCCGTGTTTATGACTCAAAGAAAATCTGTTTACTAATGGCTCTGAGAAAAAAATCTTGCTTGTACATGGTTTTGTAGCATTTTTTGTTTTACTTATAATTTGATATATGGAATGGGGATTTGCATTTCTTTTTTGTAATCTCTACAGTATCTGCATTTAATTCACATTGTTTGGACCATGAATCATAGAGGTTTAACCTTCTGCCGCTTCCAAAAGCCCGTAGGCCATCTGACCTGTACTTGGCTGGATGTTTCTAGAAGCCTCCAGGTGGCCCGCTGGTATCTTATCACGTTCCCTGTCTCTAATCCCATCCTTGCAGCAGACCAGCAGGCCTACAGATCTATAAATACACAGCAAGGGAGGGAGGGGAGGGGGAGACTGTGTTTATGCTCTCCTGCCAGCTCCTGCGCTTATGGCGTGGCATTAATCACCTGATTAGTCCCCCGTCCCTCCTGTGTGCAGTGCTTACGATACACAGCCCCACCGTGCAGCCGCCAGATGAAGGCTGAGCACCTTGGCTCCCTCCTAGCATCCTTTAACTCACTTACCTTTTAATTAGCTTGCTTAGGGACGAGGCATAGGTGTATTTATGTTGTAGATTTGCTAATTTTACGACCTTCAATGCATCATGTCCATTTTCTTACCCCCATTAGTTCAACTCTACGTAATTAGCTAATGTACAGCAGTAGTCATTCCCCGCTCTTATTTAACACGTCCTTGTTTGCTGATGCCTCATTACATTCGATTTGTGGACGACGTGTCTCTGACGTTGTGTAACAGGTCCTGGACTCTGACCCAGTTGACCAGACCCAAGAAGTTGAGGAGGATCTGGATTTGCTCTATGACAGTCTGGAGGTCTATAATCAGAGTGACAGCGGGCCAGAGATGGAGGACAATGAGAGTGTCCTCAGCACACCCAAGCCGAAACTTAAGTACGTCCACACATGATCTCTTAACTCCTGTCTCAGGCAGATATGTGCCATGTAGACTGGATTATGTTTCACTAAAAATATTTATTCCCGAAGGACTATTATTGAACTGTTTGGTAACCCCCCTTTATTCTTTTGTTGTCACCCCCTTGTTCCTTTTTCATTGTTTTTATTAAGGGAAGGGACTTAAACAACAATACAAGTTTTGTTGTACCACATTGCCAAGCTGAATTCCTAGTGCATGTAGTGCACATGGCAATAAAAGAATTTCTGATTCTGATACTAAACCCCTTATTTCCCTATGCAGTCATTGTTGCCGGGAGGCCAAATCCAATGCAGAATTGCAGCTATTTAGTGTAAATATATGGTTTGTTATTCAGTCATAGGGGCGGATGTACGTATGTTAGAGAGCGCAGCACAAACGGCAACCTGACCAGTCCGCAGAAAGCGTATGCTGTGCCTTTTCGTTTTATGTCGGATGTACCAGACCTGTGGCTTAGCGCGTACTCGGCGCACTTCATTGCCCTCTAAACGTGATTTGCAGCGCCTGGTTTAAACAAGCAATGGAACGGGCCTCCCTTCATCCATTGTGGACTCGCCGACTCTCAGAAAAAGAAAACAAAAGTTTAGCGCTGATGAAATGGATATACTTGTGTATGGGTATCATTTAAACCTACAGATACTAAAGGGGCGTAATTGTACTCCCACCCAAAAATTATTCTGTTTGGACGGCTATAACAAATGAAATTAATGCTGTATTAGCTACTCGTGGGGAAGTGGAAGAAGTTAAAAAAAGATGGCAGGACATCAAAAGGAAAACAAAGGAAAAGGTTGCTTTTAACAGGGCACAAGCCAGCAAAACTGGTGGAGACGTGGAGGACCTCCACAATAAAGAGATTTAACACCTTTGGAAGAAATTGTACAGCAAACACTTGTTACTGATGGGCGTCCGGGTAGCGTGGCGGTCTGTTCCATTGCCTACCAACAAGGGGATCACCGGATCGAATCCCCGTGTTACCTCCAGCTTGGTCGGGTGTTCCTACAGACAGACACAACTGGCTGTGTCTTCAGGTGGGGAGCCGGATGTGGGTGTGTGTCCTGGTCGCTGCACTAGCGCCTCCTCTGGTCAGTCGGGGCGCCTGTTCGGAGGGGAGGGGGAAGTGGGGGGGATTAGTGTGATCCTCCCATGCGCTACGTCCCCCTGGTGAAACTCTTCACTGTCAGGTGAAAAGAAGCGGCTGGTGACTCCACATGTATCGGAGGAGGCATGTGGTAGTCTGCAGCCCTCCCCGGATCGACAGATGGGGTGGAGCAGCGACTGGGACGGCTTGGGAGAGTGGGGTAATTGGACAAGTATAATTGGAGAAAGGGGGGGGGGGGCGGACAGTGGTTACTGAACAGGTAGAGATGTGGAGGGCGTAGATACGACTGAGCCCTCTACAGGATGAAAGTCTAATTCGGTCTGTTGAGATAAGTTGTTGCGAAATTTCTTCTGGGCTTTGTGAGCCTCACTCTTTATTTATATACACCCTCGCAGGACAACTAACGTTCCTAAAAAGTAACTGGACGATGTTATTGTTCATAGTTGTGTTCAGACTTGTTATTCGCTCTCTTACTCATGTTAAAAGTAACCAGTGATGCAGCGCCACAGAAAGATGAATCAGTTCATATGGACACAATGTTTATTGGGAGAAACATTTCATCACTCACCTACGTGACCTCTTCAGTCTCTACTGGCTGCAGGTGTCCCCACCCTTATAAACAATACAGTGGGCATAACAACCGAAAACCACCAGTTTCAAATGCAGATTCATACTTCCTGTGATTTTCTTACCTGGGTTATTGAGCATGCATAAAGACAGCGATGCAGTAGTTATTTTGGTGCTGTTGGCAGGTAATTGTTAATGTTTCAACTTTTTTAACTCGGGCTACCTGGATTACACCTACTTTTAAGAGGCAGACAAATTTCACCGCAAAATAAACATGCAACGGAATAGGTCATCAGTCTCTCCTTGCGCATCTCCCCCATGTTTGTTGTGCAAAACTCCCACTTTTCCCTCGACCCTCCTGTGAATGCTTATGCATGAGTAGCAGAAGCGCAACTTGTCATTCTGCACTAGTGTGGCAGGCAAAATGCGGTTTTAGCCATGTGTGGTGTGTTCATACATACCATGCCATGTTTTTTAGGCGCACGTTGCGATCACGCCCAAAACGGGTGCCAACATGTTAGTTCATCTGCCCCATAATGTTGAAAGAACTGTTTTAGCCACGGAGCTGTAGTTCAAGTTAAGTTGCAGTGTGGTTGTTGTAAAAAGATCAGCAAGCAGTACCCAGTTCAAATATTCATGTCTAACATAGTATCTGTAATTAAGGTTCTTTAGGCCTATATTTGATGAGCCTGGCTAAGAAATTTTTTTTTTAAATGTTATTACAAAAACACTGGTCATAGATCCAGACATGAACACAAATATTTATCTTTGTTTTCAGGCCGTTTTTTGAAGGGATGTCTCACTCCAGTTCCCAGACAGAGATCGGAAGCCTTCACAGTCAAAGGAGCCAACAGAGAGAGCTGTCATGTCCAGTAAGTTGACGATAGCGTATCTGACCCAAGTCTTAATTAGCTAACTCCTGTAACTGCTAACCCCGCCTCATCTCGTTCACGTTCTGTCCTCTCACCATCAGTGGATATATATTTTTCTTTTTTTTTTTGGACTCAGTGTTGCGTAAAAGAAGTGCCCCGAGTACCTGTTTAAAGTCCGGACAAGCCATTAGCCTTGTATAGCGGTCCAGGGATTCCCGAGGGCACGCTTGGACCGCGATGCTTTTAACCAGTCATTCTGAGTACGGACTGCAACGTGATCCTAGAACATGGCTCCTTCCTGCTAAACCCCCAACCATGCAGGGTATGGTGGGTACAGGGGGCACATGTCACACAAACTTCATTCCTGTTATTTATAGAGACAGACAGTAAATGACCCCCAGTTCCAACCACTGCCTCCCCCACAAACAAATAACTTTACCCTCAAACCCATATACAGCGCTTGAATGCAGCATTCTCTTGATTCTCGGTCCCGGTGATTTATGGTGCCGGGAGAAGGATGGCCAGACTGGGAGAATTGTTTATGAATATCTGGGAATCTTTTTTAATCTTTCCTAAAACAGTCCACAGTATTGCAGACAGCTATAACCTAATAAATCTTTTCGCTTCGAGTGTGCAGAGTGGAAGGTAGATCTAGAAGTTGCTGTAAGCACTCAGACACAAATAGACAGGCGAGTGTGAGAACTTTTTGTTTCGCACATGCTTGTTAGAAGTTGCTTGGGTGAATTTGGAGCTGACTGAGAGGGAGCAGGCGTCGAAGCCCACCCTGGCTGTCGGGCACCCTACATGTATATATTTATTCTGCCAGATCTACCACTGTCACCAAGTTTGGCTAGGTAGAGCTTGAGCCTCCTCTGTGAAGTTGGTATGTAGTCTGGCACATGGGATGAAGTCGGTCAGCCTGGGCCTGAACAGATGGACCACAACACTCCACGTAGGGCTGCCAGAGTTTGCGATATTTATACATCGGCAGTACACCAAATGTTTAAAGGGTTCTGAACTGTGCGTTTGTGCATTCTTTCTCTGCAGAGCGGCGAGTTCTTATCCGTGGACAGATGTAAAATGCAAGGGGCCAGGTATCAGGATGACAGCGTCCCAGAAACAACTGTTGGGGTACTTTTTTTTTTCTTTTTCCCCTTGATTTTGTTTTTGGAATGACAGCACTTTCACTTGTCCACTATGTCCTCTGTCCTCTCTCTGTTGTATTCTCCCTCTGCTATAATGTCTTTCCCCGTCCCAGGTCGAGAAAGTAAAAGGGGAGATAGTTTGCTAGTGGGGCAGAAAAAAGAAAAAAAAACCCTGACATCATCTATTATGGATGAGCAGAGCAGACAGGGCGGCCTCATGCTGGAGAAATCTTGTTTGAGGAGGAAAGACCGAGAGGCACAGCTGTTTATTTGTTTGTTTCCCACATGCTGTTTGTTAGTCTAAAGCAGCCTCTGTAACACCCCCCCACACACACACACACACACACGCACAACCAGCATGCTAGCTGGGTGAACTCACTGCTCCATCGTACTGATTGTCCAAGGGGGCAAGAGAAACATCTCCTGGCCACCTGCCAAGACACCTCAATCTTCCGTGTTCTTCCGTCACGGTGGGCCTACAACATTGTTACCACTACACACACACCGGCCTCAACAGCTGAGTTAAACTCCCCTCTAAGCCTGCAACACTCTATACCTGCCAAGTAGGTGCGCTCTTCTTGCCTATGATGTGTTGGTGGTGATGTGCAGCATGCCAAATAAGGAAAGGAAAAGCAAGAGAAAGAAGCTGAAGCAGAGAGGGGTTTCGCAAGACAAGGATCGACATTGTCCTGAGCAACCCCTTGAAACTAACAAGTATTTGTCTCCCCTCACCCTACCCTCCTCCCCTTTTAGGAGACGGAGCCTGAGGATGGAGGCCCGGGGACAGCAGAGGTGAGTGGCAGCTGGGATGTCAGCACCGAACGGCTGGCCGGCACTGTCGGCAAGCTCTGCAAGACGGAGTCCCAAAACCACATGTCCCCAAGGTATGCTGCTAGATGAATGTTTTAAGCAACAAAGTGGGAAGACAGGCTTCATTATTTCAGCAACTGTGTTATAGGGAAGAAAAATTGTGCTGGATCTTTATTTTAGAAATTACTATACATAACATTTAGTACAGTCAGTATTTCCTGGGACACATTCCATGATCATGTCCAGCAAAGGGTTCTCATTCAAAAACTGTTCTGATCTGGATATTTATTTTATGATACGTGGAGAATGATGCTGCATTGAAACCCTTTTTTTAATCTTTGTGTATTATGGGCTGACCAAGCCACTAGGGTCAGATGAAGTTTCATTGTATCTAGTTTTCAAGGTGTTGTTGGTGGCAGCCAGAGCGAAATAAAATTCAAGGAGGCACGAGTAGACTATATTTTACTTCTGTTCTTATATCTACCAGTACACATAAGAGCCCATCGGACCTGTTTCTTTTGCTGTCACAACATTTGAGTTCCTTGCATTTTTTTTTAACTACTCAGTAAAGTGGAGAACAAGCTCCAGAGGCGGCCTCGAAGCACTTCCATGAAGGACAGACAGAACTCCAAGGCCCAGAGCGACAGGACCAGCAGCATGGAAAGTGAATGCTCCCCAGACTCACGGCTCATAGCGCAGGTAGAGATTGTCACGTGTCCAGCAAGAGCGCCTGAAATGAGGCACATGGCGTCAAACCTAAAATATGCTGTCCTCTCCAGCGCTCCAGTTTTCAGACAGAGATGCGCAGGTTGGTGCCATTCTCTGACTCTCTGGTTTTGACTGGCTCCCAGGTTCCTAGGAAGTCGGTGTACGACCAGCTAAACCAGATACTCATCTCCGATGAGCGCCTCCCAGAGAGCATTATCCTCATTAACACCATGGAATGGCAAGGACAGGTTCGTGAGTGTGTGTATGTGTTTTTCGGGGACTAATTCCTCTACCATTGAGTCCTTTTCATTCAGCCCATCATCCACAGATACACACAGGCCATGCGGCTTCATGCAGGGTTTACAGCTAAGTTGCTAGCGATGTTACCAGTCTATTGTTATTCCTGTAGCTGTTCCCAGAGCTGGTATTTCCCCATATTTACCGCCTATTGACTAAAATAACAGCATTAAAAACAATACGGATATCTAGAAAAACTATGAAAAAGAGTTTCATTTAGTCTGCAGTACAAAAGTAACAAGGTTTGGGAGACTGACCATCCTGTACTTCGCAAGTGTATTTGTCTTGTTTATCTTATTTTACCGTGCTTAGCCCTGCCTGTCTGTGTGTGTCCATATACTCACCCCATCCCTCTCATGTGTGTCTCGGTGCAGTACGTAGCAGAGCTGCTGCACGAGCAGGGCCAGCCCATTGTCTCCACCTGCTCTGCTGCTGATGTTCAGGCTGCCTTCAACACGATTGTCACCCGTATCCAGAGATTGTGAGTTTTTTGCAAAGAAGTGTGCACACAAGCACTCCATGAGTGACATTAGTTATTACAAATCCCAAAGCCAGGTCCCTTCTGGCTCATCGTCTGAAAGCGCTCCTTGACAAAAGATTTGACACGTAGCTCGGCTGTCTGCCAGACAACTTGAGGATACATTTGCTCACGTATGCAGGCGCACCCCCTGCCTGTGAACTCTATCTCTTCAGAACAAGCCCTTTTTTCCATAAAGGCTGACTTTCAGCCTTTCGTTTCTGTCTGGGATCTGTCCTCTCAACTGCCATAGCCCCAGGAAGTTGTGTCAGCTGAAGACAAGGCTGCGTTGCTTCTGTCAAACCCATGTCTCGTTTCTCTGTTGCCACACAGCGGACCTTTTTCTCACACACCTGCCCCCACCCCCGAGTCACCCTGATTTACTCCAGCTGGGGTCATGTCCTGCAGAGCCATGCACATTGTTCCCATGATGTTAACACAAGTGCTCAGTGCCTGTCACTGCTTTGGCTGAGGTGCACAGCGTTGTCTCAGAAGCCACCCTTTTCTTCTTCGCCCTCTCTGATACAGACTCTTTTATTTACCTATTTTTGACAAACTTATACTTTACATCCTGATTTTCTTGCTAACCATCACCGTGTTACCACCCTCGCAGCTGTAACTGCAATGCACAGACGCCACCTACAATCAAGGTGGCCATAGCAGGAGATCAGAGCTACCTCAGCACCATCCTGAGGTTCTTTGTGGAGCAGTTGGCCAACAAGACCCCAGACTGGCTGAGCTACATACGCTTCCTGATCATCCCCATTGGTAAGGCAGATGTCAAATACTATTCCGTCAGCACGTTCACATGCTTACCAATGCCACAGTTACTGGGAGTAATCACTTTAAGGAGTTTGATATTTTTAATAAAGCATTTACATTGTTCATAACAATGCATTTTTTTCTAATACCCAGGTTTACATGTGGTGCATTTCCATAGCACAGGCAGAATGGTTCTGAGCACGTAAAGTAACCATTCCAGTTGCATTTCCAATAGTTCGTAGTTTGAAGTGGAATGGATTGGAACCACTGGTGCCGAAATCCATCCAATGGTTCCAATCCCATTGGATGGATTTCGGCACCGTCTGATAACCGTGCTCAACCCAGCCAGATTTTGCCAGTGGGAGTGGTTAATGAT
Organism: Lampris incognitus; assembly: GCF_029633865.1. Lineage (NCBI taxonomy): Eukaryota > Metazoa > Chordata > Actinopteri > Lampriformes > Lampridae > Lampris > Lampris incognitus. Next base: position 11,753,008 of record NC_079223.1, read on the forward strand.
GTTGGTATTCAGCGATTGGTTTTACATCCAGGTCACATCCAGTAACGCCACATCTGGTATGGTGATGATCAGCTGTAGCGCCATTGTGTCGTCCTGTAATGATCCTACAGCTTGTATTGAAATGAGCAGGCGTTTGTATGTTTCCATCAGAAAGCAAAACCAACAGAAATGTCTGAATGTGTCTTGGTCATGTACATTACATTAATGGACACTGCTGCATGGCGTCATTTGTCATTGTAGTTGTTCTGTGGAACGTTCAAGTCCGGATTTTACCTCCGACACTAATGGAAACACAAGCGGTAAAACTGCACATGACTCCTCACCAGCATGGCACAGCACATACTGACTTTATTTTGGCTTCAGCATAATGGAAAGACAACAATGGATCCTTGTAAAATCTTAGTGGAAGGGCTCTGCCATTCAAAAAACCAACCTGACCAAGACATGTACATAAATAAATGCACCTTACATCATAAGATTAAGCAAACACCAAGGTGAAATATCTTAATCACTTTACACTTACTTCAGTTTTGACTTAAACAAATAAAAATGATCAGATGAAGGCATAGACTGTACATGACTGCTGTTGAAGTGGGAGTCGCACTTTTATTAGTTTGTGGTGGCATTATCAGTGTGCATGTAAATGTACCCATTACTAGCTTGTCAGCTACTTTTATACCCAAATCCATCGGAGGCCTCACACTTTGCTTTTTACGCACAGGTTCTCATCCCCTGGCCAAGTACGTGGCCTCCTTCGACAGCAGATTCAACAGCATCTTTATGGACACGGCATGGAGGGAGCTGTTCTGCAGGTCAGAACGGCCCACCTCAGGTAGGTCGGAGCCTGTGTTTTCTCATCGTTCCGTGTCTCTAGTATGGATCAGTGTACAGCCTGAGGCAGCTTTGTGTGTCTGGTGTTCGCCCAGCGTGAAACGGGAAGAGATGGGGTCAGAGCGTGGGTCAGAGGGTGGCTGATGGGGAAGGTGGGTTTGGATGCACGGGCTGGAAACAGCTGTGGCCGTCTCTTCCCGGTGGAATGATTCCATGTTATTGCTTTTCCCCCACCACCCCGTTCCCATAAGTGTCCCTTATTGGAAACTGACACCGCGTAGCGTTGCAGGTCGGACTCATCTAAGATTAAAAAAAATGTGCTTGTGTCACATTTCCTTTTCTTTCTTATTCGATTAATGTAATTTATCAACTATGATATCACCTTGAACTGCAGTTCATTATATTTTGCCACCAGGAAACCAGTTGTTAAATAACCAATATGGACTCCATTAGAATAGGGTAAAGAAAGGGGGGGGGTATCTTTAGAACTGATGCAATAATTAGAATTGCGTTTCAATGACCAAGAAGATTATCAATTATCAGAAAGACATGCATGTTAGGGTTAATACTCCTGTCTGTGCCCCTGAGTAAGGCAGTGGAAAGAAGAACTGGAGCTGGTCCCCGGGCGCTGAAGCTGCCCGTAGCTGCTATACCAGAGGATGGGCTGAATACAGAGAACACGTTCATTGTAAAAATCCTCTTTATTGTACGAATACAATGTCAAGTAAAGTGGCTTTCATGTCATCATGTGTACAGCCACGTGCGGGTTGTAAGGCTCGGTGTTGTTGGCTTACAAACATGTGAACACACACGTACACAAAGACAAATCAGCATTCATGAACAAGCCTCTCACTCCATTCTTCCCCCCCGTCCTCGCTTGCCTTGCCAGGTCCAGTGTTCACACAGCCCCACCTTCCAGTTTAACTGATCAGACTGAATTTGATCATTAGACACCAATCCGAGACACGGACCTGCATACTGTGTGAATAATCCCAAAAACAGTCCACAAGGACATGTGGAAAAACTGGATCCTCATCCATTGGTGAAAGTATTTTGACTTTACCTGCCCTTAGAATTGTTTTGTCGAAGTGCGAGGCGTGTGCAATACTTGCATTGTAGAGAATTGCAGGAAAATTCACGGAGAAGCAAATCTGAGTTTGTGCAGTCTATAAATTTCAGCTAGAAAATGTCCGGCAGCGTTGCGCCCCCCACCTGTCGGGCACATCATTTATCTTGAGCATCTTATGGCTTCCCTCAGCCACAAATGGTTTTAATGATATTACACACCCAGTGCACACTCCTGCACTAACCACCCTCCTTGGTTTGGTGTCGCGTGACTGATCCGTTTTAAAACCCCTCTAGTGGTCTGTGTGTGTTTGCATTTTGTTAGTTATTCGGTAAACGTGTGACTTTATCAGTAAAGCGGGTTGCGTTGCTTATTCGTGTTTGTCCCTGTTGCTGGCAGATAACATCGATGTAGCAGGGCGGGTTGTCCAATACCTGGCCGGAGCCAACGTGTCTCACCAGTTCCCCATCTCAGAAGCCATGCTCACCTACAAACAGAAGAGGTAAAGCCCCGTTGTCCAGACGGCTGTTCATGCACATTAATGTTCTGTCTTTGTAACTCTGCGTGTGTGTGTGTGTGTGAGCATGCATGTGTGTGTATGTGGGTGCATGTGTGTTCTTCGCATGTCTTCTTGACGCATGTGCTCATTTGGAACGGTTGTTATGCACTTATGTTGGCGGTTTCTGCGATGTCTCTCCTCTCATGGCATGTAGCCATACACCGAAGTCCAGGATCAGCTGCTCTAGCCTGTTCTCTGGACTCCAGCACGGCTTTCAGTGGAACACAAACTCGACCGCATGCGGAAACTGGCTGCAGTAAATGCAAATGCATGCAAATTTACACATACAGGCATGTACATTGATAGACACAAACACAAGGGGTGATATTGTCGTCTCAGTTGGTTCATATCCTCAGTCGGAGCGTACATGTGTTTACTCTGAGATGAAGGTTTGCCTTTTGACCCGGGCCCAACAGAGCTCAAGGCACATGGGAGGTTCAAGCCTCTTTCAAATTCATGTTCATAACTAATTTAGCTTTAAGGGTGGTGCAAGGGCTGAAGTTCCAGACCTACGCAGCTCCCTACCCTGGCGTGGTCTGACAAGAATCCAGTTGCCTCACAAGACGACACAAACACACACATGCAGGGTCGTCCGGGCAGCGTAGCAGTCTATTCCGTTGCCTACCAACACGGGGATCACCGGTTCGAATCCCCGTGTTACCTCCAGTTTGTTCGGGCGTCCCTACAGACGTGTCTGCAGATGGGAAGCCGGATGTGGGTATGTGTCCTGGTCACTGCACCAGCACCTCCTCTGGTCGGTCGGGGCGGAGGGGGAACTGGGGGGAATAGCGTGATCCTCCCACATGCTACGTCCCCCTGGCGAAACTCCTCACTGTCAGGTGAAAAGAAGCGGCTGGCGACTCCACATGTATCGGAGGAGGCGTGTGGTAGTCTGCAGCCTTCCCCTGGAACAGCTTGGAAGAGTGGGGTAATTGGCCAGTTACAATTGGGGGGGAAAAGGAAGAACCCCCCCGCCCCCCCCCCCGCCCAAAAAACCCACACACACACCCACACACCTTCCTGTTGGTTTTCGTAGCTGTTGAACAAAGAGCCTGTTGCCTTGCGTGTCGGTTTGCTTGTTTCCTGTGAGGTTTTAAATGGTGTCCTTCCCACCCCCACCCCCCCACCCCTGTTTGTCAAGAGTGGCCTCATAGTGGTCAGGAGGTACTTAATATGCCACGTTTATTAACACTGTTGCATTCCTTCTTCCTCCCCCTCCTATCCCTTTGGTTTGCATTCAAGGAAGAGAAGTTTGTATTTTGATTTTTACATCAGGTATCTAATTCAACTTGTTTCCTCTGCCCTCCGTATCCTCTCTCCTCCATCTGGCCCGAGCCTCTCGCTGTGTGTCTCACATCCCCCCGTTTCTCACCCGATACTCACCCTAACCCCACGCCGCACTCTGTCCCCACTCGTTTCCTTGGTTTGTTGTGACCGTGGTTCTGACTGTCAGTCCTCTTGTTTTGTTGCTGTGAAGACATGCCTAACAACCTAACAGTCCCAGACAGTCTACGATCCTTTCTTTTTTTATTTTATTTTCCATGGGATATTCTTGGGGGATGGATGGTGCTGAAAGTATGGAAGAACCTGGGTGGACATGGAATGCGTGGACGTGAAAGGCTGAGTCTCGTAATGTTGCAATGTTTAAGCCAGCCATCACCATTCTCAAGTGAATCGAAGTCATCGCGCCAGCCAGGACACGCCTCCTTTTTCTTTTCTTTTTTTAAGTGTCAATATTGATCAAATAAGTAGATGAATAATTGTTTATGATCCCCTTGACTTTCATTTGTTGATCATTATGGGGGAGCGCATTTGCTGAGGGATATGGGAAAACAAAGCCATGCTCCCAGTTTCATCGCTTGCCCTGGACTACGGTTAGGCCACAGAAATATAAATATCACACCATAAAACTCTCCAAGCACTTTATTGTTTTATTGATTTCTGATTTTCAGATGTGATGCCAGAATTATGTAGATGTTCTACATAAGCTTGTAAGCAACATAAGCTTGTGCCTTCAAGACATGAGTTGACCATCATTTTAGTATAGCTGCAAGTTTACTTTTGATGGTGGTGTGCAAAATGCAGCTTTTTTTCCCCTTAAATAATTTCTTCAGTGGAGATGATAGAGTGTGCTCTGCTTTTCCTAGTTCCCTCAGACGGTCGGGGAGCAGGGAGACAGTCAGGTCACCCCTATTGTGTTACGGTCAGACCTGCTGGGTCGTCCATGTGGTCGGCAGTCTTTAATGTAGCAACAGCTACAACCGCTTTTCCTGCGAGGTTTAAAACCAGCCACGCAGTGGGCCTGACCTCTCCGTCGCCATTAACGTGGCTATACGTGGCTCCGCTAACCCAAGCTGCTCTCCTGAAAACGGCCCCTTTCTCTTTTTTTTGGTTGTAAGGAGCGGTCCTCTCATTCATCTCATCGTAGCGTGAACCCCAGAATAACCCCCATTTCACCCCAGACAGTCATGTGCCATCGCCACTGTGATGGGGCATGGTGGAGGTGATGCGAAAGCCATCATCCTTTCAGGGTCATCGAGTTGTGTTCATGTGTGCCCCCGGAGTGTCGAAGTGTTCAAACACCCAAATCCAGCCCGACTCACGGCCTCTCGTCTCTGTCCACAGCCCCGATGAAGACTCCTGTCAGAAGTTTGTGCCATTTATTGGGGTAAGGAGTTGTTCTGATACAAAGCCAGCCAATAAGAACATGGACACCTTCTATGCATCTTTGTTTTTTGTTGACTCACACCGACACCTTGTTTCTCTCAGGTTGTGAAGGTTGGCATTGTGGAGCACAGTCTGTCAACCTCAGGTGAGGCTCTCTTTCTGCTTTCTTTTTTTTTTTAGACCTCATGCTGAATTTTCCAAAAGCTGCAGTTGCACTTTAATTTTTAGTACTTGTAATAAATCATGATAGTCATATCTCAGCACCTTACTTTAATGTCATCTGTGATTTGGAGCCTTTTTCCTCCACGTGGTGTTTGGTCTCTGAGAAACTCTAAGGCTTTTGTTCAGACTACTACTACTACTTTCTGCTGCTCCTGTTAGGGGTCGCCACAGCGGATCATCCGTTTCCATCTCTTCCTGTCCTCTGCATCTTCCTCTGTCACACCAGCCACCTGCATGTCCTCCCTCACCACATCCATAAACCTCCTCTTTGGCCTTCCTCTTTTCCTCTTCCCTGGCAGCTCCATATTCAGCATCCTTCTCCCAATATACCCAGCATCTCTCCTCCACACATGTCCAAACCACCTCAATTTTGTCTCTCTTGCTTTGTCTCCAAACCGTCCAACCTGAGCTGTCCCTCTAATATACTCGTTCCTAATCTTGTCCTTCTTCATCACTCCCAATTAAAATCTTATCATCTTCAACTCTGCCACCTCCAGCTCTGCCTCCTGTCTTTTTGTCAGTGCCACTGTCTCCAAACCATATAATATAGCTGGTCTCACAACCATCTTGTAAACCTTCCCTTTAACTCTTGCTGGTACCCTCCTGTCACAAATCACTCCTGATACTCTTCTCCACCCTGCCTGCACTCTATTCTTCACCTCTCTTCTGCACTCCCCGTTACTTTGAACAGTTGACTCCAAGTATTTAAACTCATCCACCTTCATCACCTCTACTCCTTGCATCCTTACTTAAGGCCTTGTTCAGACTGCCAGCCCAAATCCGTTTTGTATCCAGATTGATTTTAGAAAGTCTGGACAGCAGAATAACCACATCAAATGTGATTTTTGCAAATTGGATCTAAACCACATGGGGATGGTTTGAAATGCGATTCCAATCAGATTTCTACAGATGCATCTTATTCCGGATGCTCTGGCCACCCCAAATCGGATTTCAAACCGTCACTCACAATGACGACACACAATGACGACATCAAAATCACAGTGTATACCAGCTTGAGTTTGTCTAGTGCAGGGGTCAGGAACCTTTTTGACTGGGAGAGCCATAAAAGCCAAATATTTCTAAATATATTTCATTGAGAGCCATATAGTATTTTTAACGTATAATAAATTAAATATGTCTTACTTTTAATGCGACTTCTGGTGTTGCATGGTTTTGCTGATGGCCTTGTAGTCTGGTTCATAAGTGGTGATGTTGAGCTTCATGCAGGTGTTGAGGCTTCCATCAGTTAAACGTGAGCGTAGGTTGGTCTTAATGTTCCTCATATGCGAGAATGACTGCTCACATGCATATGTAGAGCCAAACATGGTCAATACGGCAATACTCACATGCTGCATTGTGTGGTATGTCACAGGAAGCTCGTTCCAAGTTTTAAGAATCAGCTGGTCTTCAGGTTGAAGATTTTTAATTTCTGTCCACTTGTGTTCCCTCGCCAGCTCTGCTCGCTGTCGCGCAAGACTTTCCAACTCTCCATTAAGTGACTTGAACTTACTCATCCACATGTCTGATGCCTTCAGGTCAGCAACTTCCAGCTCAAAGTCTCCGATAGAGACCCCGGGGATGCATGTCAGGTCGATTTTGTCCACTGCACACTCATGTGGATGAGTGATGAACTTGAAAAGACCAGTGCGCGCACGAAATTCTCCAAAACGTGCTTTGAATGACTGCAGGAGATTGGACGTAAAGCCAGCTAGCTGCTGGAGATCCAGATGTTGAGTGGAGTCACTTGCTAAGCATGCATCTCTAAATTGTTGCAGTCTTTCAAAGTGCAGAAGGCGACCTGTTTCAATGTCCCTGAGAAAGACTTCCAGCTTGCTTTCAAATGCAAACACTGCTTGTTGAAGGGATGAGATTGTATTTCCAATACCTTGCATTTTCACATTGAGCTGGTTCAGATGGCCAGTTATGTCCACGAGATAGTGAAACTGCAGGAGCCAGTCAGTGTTGTCTAGCTCAGGATGCTTGACCCCTTTCATTTCAAGAAAAGTCCGGATTTCACTCAGGCAAGCTGCAAAACGGCTGAGCACCTTCCCCCTTGACAACCAATGCACATTGCTGTGTAAAAGCAGACCGGGATAATGATTCCCAACTTCTTCTAACAGAGCTTTAAACTGGCGATCATTTAAAGCTCGGGCAACAATAACGTTGACCACTCGAATGACCAGCGACATCACCTCACCAAGCTCCTGGCCACACGTCTGAGCGCAAAGCTCCTCCTGGTGCAGGTTGCAATGAAAACTTAGGATGGCTCTCTTTTCATGTTCACGGAGAAGCGCTACAAATCCTTTGTTCTTCCCCAACATACAGGGTGCACCGTCAGTACAGACAGAAATAAGTTTATCCATCGGTAGTTTTTTTCTTTAGCAAACTCCATGAAAGACGTGAATAAATCCTCTCCTCTTGTCCCTTTCATTGGCAAAACAGCCAAGCTTTCCTCACGCAGTGTGTCACCTGCAGCATACCTGGCAATTATACTGCACTGAGATAGATGGCTAACGTCTGTTGACTCATCTAACGCGAGAGAAAAGTATGTCCCGGCGTTTATGTCCTTAATTTGTGTTTCCTCGACTTGATTTGCCATCATGATGCTACGATCGTGCACAGTTCTTGCTGACAGGGGCATGTCTTTTATTCGTTTGATTATCTCGTCTTTATTTGGGAAGTCATCAAACAGTTCATTGGCCACATCAAGCATGAATGTTTTGGCATACTCGCCATCTGTGAATGACTTTCCATTCCTTACTATTGCCAAAGCCCCCGCAAAGCTAGCGGAATTCCCGTCCCCTTGCTTGGTCCACACACGTAGTTGCTGCTGACTCGTCTGCACTCTCCGCTGTAGCTCCTCGCATGCCCTTTTCCTGCTGTCCCCCGCTGGATATTTCCATGCAAATGAAGCATGGTGCGTATCGAAGTGCCGCTTTATATTTGACCGTTTCATCGATGCAATTTTATCATTGCATATTAGACATACCGCAGATCCTGCTCTCTCCACAAATGCAAATTCCTCTGTCCACGCAGCCTGGAATGCACGGTAATCATCGTCTTTTTTTCTTTTCGCCATCTTTTCCGTTACAAGGGTTGAAGCGGATAAACTAGTTGGCTATCTGATAAAATTGATTTCTTCACCTTTACAATGACCCGGACATGCTCGCGAGCCATTGGTTCCCGACCCGACCCACGGGTGACCCGTGACATTTATCTTCAAAACTAATTTCTGTTTACTTTAAAATGACACAGTATTATTAAGAAATATCACACGTATTTTAAAATCAGTTACAAACTGATTTTTTTTTTTTTTTAATTTTTCAACTCAAAATTGTCTGGGAGCCATATGCCGTCACCGGAAGAGCCATATATGGCTCGCGAGCCATAGGTTCCCGACCGCTGGTCTAGTGCGACGGAGGAGCTCTGCGCCACGATTTGACAGCGCGATTGTTTAGAGAGCGAGATGATGGAGCTCTGTTTCTCATGCTTCCGTGTTGTTAAACCGCATCACCAGCATATGTAGTTACTCACACCTACGTCGTTACCACAGCAACCCGTGCATATAGGTTGGTGATGTCTGGACTCACAAATCTGATCTGATCACTTGCAAATAACAGTGCAGACAGTCTTTCTTAAAGATCTGGTTTGAGGAAAACATCCGATTTGTCTGCAGTCTGAACAAGGCCTGAGAAGTGGGTGAGGAGTGTGTGTGTTGACACAAAGGCACAAGCCATTACAAACTGCCTCACACAGCTAGAAAACTCGCTTCACCCAGAAGGCCTGTTCTCTGCGCTGATGTGACTTTATAGTAGTTACGCTAATAATTCACAAGCACTGGACAAATACTTAGACAGAAGTTGTGGTCTGAAAAATGACTTTTGCACAAGGGCACAGATATCAGCTCCGAGGGGCAGAATGGATCAGATCCACTAGCTGAAATAGTGACACCTTGAGTTTGCTCAGATATTATGAGATTACTGCAGAATTGACAGTGATGTATTACAACATGGGTATTGATGGTAAGAAGTCAAGTCAATTTATTTTTGAAGAACTGGAACATATTTCTGAGACCCGCAATGTGTGCGTGTTTTCACTTGGAAGCCTTGTGAGTGAAATTATCCCTGTCCCCTCCGCAGTGGACTCGGATGACGCCATGGTGGGCAGCACCAGCATCCTGTCCTCCCCGACGCCCCCGTCGGCTGGTCCGTACGGGAAGGAGATCGGGAGCACGCCTCCTCAGTCTCCCTCTGTCTCCACCGCTGTCTCTGGAGCTGGGTATGACGAGTCTGCATTACGCTTCTTTTTAGCTACTATGTCATGGATCAGATCATGCTAACAAAGCCGTGCATTGGTGATGACTATTTTTTCCAACCTTCTCACTTTTCTTTTTTTTTATCATGTGCCTGTATCACTGATTTTACGCTTCTGTTAAAGAGGTGCTAAAATTAGCTCCTGACCTGTTGTCCCCCCCTTCTTAGTTCTCCATGTTCAGGCGGAGAGGTGATGGGGCTGCAGGTGGACTACTGGACGTGGCAGGGCCCGGAGAAGAAGAAGGAAGGAGAGAAGAGGGATGTGGGGCTGAAGAACACGCTCAAGAGCAACTTCCGCTCGCTGCAAGTCAGCCGCCTGCCGTGTGGCGGAGAGCTCACCCCTCCGCCCAGCATGGCCATGACCGTCGTCACGAAGGAGAAGAACAAGAAAGGTAACGTGACTGGCGAAGACCGAGGGCAGGGGATCAAACGTGGGTTTCACTGATGCTTTGTACCCCCGGGTTGATGTACGGGTGTTACGGCAGGTGACATACAAGCTGTAGAGTTGGTTGGAGTTCTTCGATCATGCCCATAGTAGTCAAAGAAACCACTAGTTCAGGAGCGCGAGGAGGAAACAGCCACATAATATGTGCCATTTATACACCAGCACAGTATGCAGTTTATGTAAAGTGGAGATTGGGCGGGGGCTCTCCCTTGGTTGTGTAAAGTTGTCAGTCAGGAAAATAGGGTGCGATGCGAAATAACAATGTTTTTTTCGCCCCTTTCGCAACAGTGATTTTTCTCAGCAAGAAGCCCAAGGAAAAAGAGCTGGACTCTAAGAGCCAAGTAATTGATGGTATCAGCAGGTTGATCTGTACTGCCAAGCATCAGCACACGATGCTGAGAGGTAAGGCCACAAAACGGCTCTCTTACACACGCGCACACATGCCATCCGATTTGAGAGGTTCTACTGCCATCTAGTGGTCATGCGGGAGGATAGCCATTGTATGTGAAGAATCGTACATGAGAGATGCCTCTTCAAACAGGCTTCTATCTGCCGTGTGACTATAAAGAGTCCATATTTTTTTCTGAGCTCTACGAATTTCCTCTCTTCCTCAGTGTCCATTGACGGCGTGGAGTGGAACGATGTCAAGTTTTTCCAGCTGGCTGCCCAGTGGCCGACCCACGTCAAGCACTTCCCAGTGGGAATCTTTGGTTACACCAAGCCCATGTGACCCCGGCCACCGACCGCTACCAGACTCTCCCTGCACTTGTCTCACAGAGGGGCCTAGGCGAAATGGAGGAAACGCCAACGAGCCCTGGCAGTGATAGTTTTCCTGTGGAAACCTTAACTGACTTGTAACCACGTGTTCAAGATACACAGAACAAATTTCATGTTGTCAATTTGATGTTTTGATGTTGTCGTTTTTTGTTTTTGTTTTTTACTACACACTACAAAAAAAGAACAAGTACTATTTTGTAAGATATGTTGCTGCCACCTCACAAGTATTCCGAGGGTTATTGACAATTTGCCACATTTTGACATTGGCAGCTGTGTTTGCACTTTGATTTTTGTTAACATTTTATTATTTCTGTGAAATCCTATGTTTATTGTTACTCTATAGACAATGCAGGAGTGTGATGGTGATGTGCAGTGGTGTGTATGTGTGCGTGTGTGAGATTGTTTGAGACGGTGTTTGTGTTTGTTATTGAAAGTGGGAATATTGCTGTGAATTTAGATGGAAAACTTCCCTTCTAACTCAGTGTTCTGTTTTCTTACTAGTCCCGCTCGTGTATTTTTCACACAAAAAAAGGTAACTTTTTTTTTTTTGTTGCAAGGAACATGTGATGTTCTTTCTGCCTTGTTGCTCTGAAGCACAATGTGTACCTGAAGCAAATCAAAAAAAGAAAAATATAAGCAAGGTATTTTGGAAGGTAGCTATTATGAATGTAGCTATAATGCATTTTTAACACATGTAAACAGCTCGTCGAATCAAACCTTTATCCGTTCATGTCAAGTGCTTCTGTTTGTACAGGTGTGTTGGTGTCGGTTATACGTTCATTATCGACGGCTCGAGGCCCGCAAAGTTTCAGCCACTTTTAAAACAGGGTCATCCGATATATAAGGCGATGTATTTAAACTCTTACAGCTGAATGCCAAATGTATGAATCCCTTTATTTTGGGACTTGGTCATGTTGATTCAAGGCCCTGATGTTTTCTTCTGCGTTTTTCCCTCCAGTTGATTCTGAATTGCCGTTATTTGAGTAATCTGGACCCTGACCGGGATAATTTGAGGTTCTTCGCTCCACGTTGAGAAAACGTGGCCGGCTCGTGTTCAGTCCCAGAGGTGGTCCCTGGGGTATTTTGGCTTAACTGTAAGTGCATCTCCCCCCGTTTCACAAACTTGGTCAGGTGAAAGAGATCCAGCAGGGCTCTGCGTCAGACCTGATGGGTCGTCGTGCCAAAGTCAAGTTAGCTTCACAGTCCAGCTACCGGAGTGCTGCGCTCCACCTGCTAAACAAAGAACATCTGCCCACACGTAGAACGCTTGTTATCCCTGTTGAGACCAGTGTCGGGGGGGGGGGGGGGGGCCAACTATTCACAGGCTTCCTGTGTGGGAAGTCGTTTATATTTTGGCTCAAAGTGAAACGTGCGCATCCTAAACAATATGTTATTATTATTAATATTATTGTGTCCTGTTATATAGCTGCCTCGTTGTGGGGGAAAATGCACAAATAGTCTATATAACCTTTCATGTACTCTAACCAGACAAGTTACCCACCCAGTGTTGCGTAGGCCCGTTTTTGTACAGACAACTTGAAGTGTGCGTTGGCAGGAATGTCGAGCGCAGTACAGTTCTAGCAGTTTGTTTTGAAAGAAACACTATTTGATGAAAGAAATGTTCGGAGTGTTGGCCGATGTCCACGTCACTGCCCGTGTGTGTGTGTGTGTGTGTGTGTGTGTGTGCGTGTGCATCTGTGTGTGTGTATGAATGTGGTAATTGCTGTCTGAAGGTACTCCCTGAATAGTATTTTTTAGGCAAACTTTTTGCGACAGGAAACCTTAAGACAGAGGACTTCCTGTTGAAATCAGTTACTTGTTTGTTGCTTTTTATAAAGTGAAGACTTATGAGCTTTGACCGGCTTGCTTTTATAGTGTTGTACATAACGATTCGAGATGTTACTGTTGTGAAACGCGACCCCCCCCCCCACGAAACCGAAAGCACAAACATTCAAGGTTTGTTTCTCACTCTTAATGCCAAATTTCCATAACTTGTGACTGCGTTGTTCGATTTTTACGATTCAAACACTACCATGTGTAATTTCTCATCTCTTCCACTGTGTAATGCACTTTCTTATGGTTTTTACATCCTTCGGCTCTATTTAGGACACACTTTGGTTTTGAAGTGGAGTGTTAGAATCTATGTTTGAGATATTAACCACTACCTGTAGTCATAAGGTGGCTTTTTGTTTAGTTGTAACATGACCTTTTGAGTGGGAACGTCATGTTTGTGTTGGGATTAAGCGCCTTTGGAGGTCTCGGACTGACGGCTGTGTCATTTCTTTTGTCACCGCGTGCGGCAAATGTTTATTCACCATCTATCACCGTATGTGTCTGCTGTCATTGTTAGCTTTGTTTTTGGAGTTCTTGCTCTCTTCCTCTGTACCGAGATGACCTGGCCCTCGTACACGTGTGAATCTGGGCTGTGAAGTGCTAGCCAGGGTGGAACTACGTTTGGAGAGGACTTTCACGTGTTTGCCCTTTCAATACTATAAGGGCATAAGTGGTTACATGTATTTCAGTGTATTTGACCTCAGTTTGTTTTTTGTTTTTTTTGTTTTTTTTTGCCCTAGATCTAGTGGTAGCATGGGGGTGTTTTCCGTAAGACTGGATCAATGAGGTAGTTGGCTAACTTCACAAAATATTCTTCAGATTTAAACATGGCACTCCAGAAAGTTAGCTGCTTTATGTACATTACACAGATTGTTCCCACAGCGGTCTCCCTCCGAGTAGGGCTGCACAATTAATCGAATATTAGTCACGATTCTGGCTTCCCACAATTAAACGAACACGATCGACTGCGATGTTGGCGTTTAAAATGCGTGCTCCGCTCATGGAACGCTCCACTGTATACTAACTGCCTGACCAATCACGGCTGTTGCCTTTAAGTGCCAACCCTGCAGCGGCAGCCAGTGCAAAAATGTTCTGGTTGTGGCAGCGGCAGCCCGGAGTAGACAAGTAAGGGCAAAACGAATATCAAATGTCTGGAGCAGAAAGCAGGGCAGCACGGTAGCGCAGTGGTTGCCTCACAGCAAGAAGGTCCTGGGTTCGAGCCCCAGGATAGTCCAACCTTGGGGGGTCGTCCCAGGTCGTCCTCTGTGTGGAGTTTGCATGTTCTCCCCATGTCTGCGTGGGTTTCCTCCCACAGTCCAAAGACATGTATGTCAGGTGAATCGGCCGTACTAAGTTGTCCCTAGTTATGAATGTGCGTGCGTGTGTGTCAGTCCTGTGATGGCCTGGCGGCCTGTCCAGGGTGTCTCCCCGCCTGCCGCCCAATGACTGCTGGGATAGGCTCCAGCATCCCCACGACCCTGAGAGCAGGATAAGCGGTTCGGATAATGGATGGATGGAACAGAAAGCGACGCACTACTCCCTTGAAACGGATCATCATCCCTTGTTTGGAAATATTCAGGGCAAGCGATGTCAACCAAGACCAAAGTGCCGTAGAATTGTGTGCACGCCACAAAGCAACACAACTAACCTTTTCAACCACCTGAAAAAACACCACAAACTGCAGTAGGAAGAATGCATGAAGGCCAAGAAGAATAACATTGCTAGCATTAGCTCACTGAATCACCGTCCTTGTCCAACGTCAACTCAAACATCCATAACAGCAACCCTCTACAACGAGTCACCGTATCCATCCAGCTCCCACAGACAGATTGAAATAACCAATGCAGTCGCATCCCATTTGGCCAAAGACACGTGTCCAATAAACACCGTGAGCAATGAAGGCATCAGGAAAATGGTCAACACACTGGACAACAGATATGTGATCCCCTCACGCAATTGTTTTTCCAAGTGGCATTACTTGCGCTGTATGCAAAGCATCAAGGGGAAATGGAGAGGGATGTCACAGCTGTCGAGTACTTTGCGACTACCACTGACCTATGGTCAAGCAGAACCAGGGAGCCATACTTGAGCCTGACAATTCATTTCATCAACAGCGATTTTAAAATGAATAGTCGATGCTTGCAAACGTCATCTTTCCCACGAGACCTCACAGGAGAATTATTTTAAAAGAAAATATGTTTCGTCCCTAAAGTCAAGGAATAATCGTAATAAATAACCGTGATCTCAATATTGATCAAAATAATCGTGATTATCATTTTGGCCATAATCGTGCAGCCCTGCCTCCGAGGGTTTCCAACACGCCGCCTCATTGATCCGGTTCCTGGAAATGCCACCCGGTGTCTTTGCACAAACCCTATTTTAAATGACATGACAGTATTTTTAAATTTACCACTAAAAATATTGGTTACTCTTGCATGTTTTACTATAGGTGTAAATATGTTTTGGATTTTTATATTTTGTTTCTTTCCATGCTCTCACAAGCAGTTGTGTTTAATAAAAATTTTTAATCTTGTGTACAAACAGCTGTCCGCATTCACGCCTGACTTTTTTTTCCCTCCAGTGAACAACAGTCTGTGTAACTTAAAGTGCAGCCAAGCACGTATTTTTAGCCTGTCTCCACCCGCTCTCATTAAGAAAAATTATCAAGGGTGTAGATGAAGAGGACATTGGTGGCCGTGTGGGTTCGGTTCTACCATCTTAAGTCCATACCCAAGGCTCAGCGTTTTTGCTTATTACTGATTTTCACCGAAAAATACCCAGATGTTTTAAAAGGAGCAGATCAATTTAAACTGATTTTCACCCGGATTTTATGTTTCCGCGGAGCCAAAAGTTGTTCATGTTCGTGTGAGGTTATGTAACAGTGCCCTCTTGTGGCGAAATTCGGCATGCTGGATGGCTTTGAACAATAAAAACCGAAAACGCTGAGCCTTGTCAAAAAAGGTTTACTGCTCTTTTAATGACTTCCAATTTAATGACAAACAATAAATGGCATTACAGAGTTTTTACCGAACTCGTTCGGTAAAAACAGGACAACATCTAAACAGCAGGCTCACGGTGTCCTTATGTAGCGGCGATCGAAGGCAGATTAACATAACTCTTCATCGGTGGCAACGGTCTGATCTTGCGTCCTGCCCAGCCTCCCTTCCTCTGCCACAAGCCACTTGAAGGGCGAATGCCGAGCCAGCGGTTGCGACCTGCTTTCCCGATGATTTGCTTATTGTGATCGACATTGGACACGCGGCCCACCGTCACCATGCAAGTGTCCAGCACCTGTCACAACAATGAAAAATATGTTTAAAATCTTGATTTCCCCCCCCCCCCTTGCATGACAAATAAGCCTAAAGAACCTCACCTGAACTTGCCGTTTTGATGGAAGCTGGACAATTGCTGTTCCGTTTACTTTACGGAGCAAAACCCCACTTGTGCCTGAAAAGAAAAAGTGTGGTTTTACTGAAACGTCAAATTACAGTAGCTAATAAACCGTGTCAAGTTGAAAAAACAATACAGATGATTACCTGCAGCGCGGATATACTCTGCTCCCTTCCCCGGATAGATCTCTAGGTTGTTCACAAGTGAGCCCACAGGTAGAGCCCCAAGTGGGTAGGCGTCACCCTCATTGGCTGAGACTGCAGAGTGGAAACAACTGGTGAGGGCCAGACGGCAAAACACAAGCCAAAGAACTCCCACTACAACTGCAAAGCACCGACCAGCAATCTGGAGAGGCGTTTTAACTAAAACCGGTGGTTAAATTGAAAGGTGAACTCTTGCTGCACCTGCCATGCGTCCAATAACTGCAGATGTTTTGAGGATGTCTCCAGACTGCATGTTCTCTGTGGCGATAATCCACCGTTTCCTGTTACCTCCTGCTATCAGAGCAATGTCTGCAGATCTGAGCAGAAAGCGCACAACAGATTATCACAGCATGACATTGACTCCATCAGCATTTGTTGACGTGTTAACGAAATGTGTTGTATAGCAGGGATGTTTCAGAGGCACCTCACCTGCATGGGTCGTAGCGGACTTCAACAACCTTCTCATCGAAGGGCTGGCCCTCTTTGCCTGGTTCATAGTTCAGCCGCTGGAAGTCAATCCAGCGGTATCTTTGTTTGTGGCCACCGCCTATGCCGTGTGTCTGTATCTTTCCTTCACAGTAGATAAAGATGAAGTTATTTTAAAATTCAGATTAGAAGAAGCATGCGCACGGTGCAGCCAAAATACCAAAAACACCACGTGGAAAAGAACTTGAACTTTGAAGTAACTAAATAACAATGACAAGGGGAGCTAGACAGGTGAGTCGTGTGAGGTTGAAGGCCAGTGGGCAGTATGTTGGCTCGAACAAAGATCTGACTATAATGCTGTGTCCCGTTCAACGTTCGAGGTCGGAATTCCCCAGTTGAAATGTCTAATTTCCAACCTCCAAGCGTTACAGGTGCATGATGCCGAATGTGAACAAAAAACATGGCAGACCGTGACAAAGGTAAATGTATAGCCAACTGAACTGTCAGCAGTGCAGCCTCCCTACATATAAGAATGAAACGGAGGAAAAACAATGAAGTAACACGTCGTTATACATTTTATTTTACGGCACTTTTATAGGCGAAAACGTCCAAAATGTACATGCAGAACAGGTTTTAATATATGAAAGTATTTTTACTAAATACAGGCAGATATACTTTATGTTGCCTTTTAAGTTCATGGTTTACCATTAACACTATGCACCTCCATGGGTGCTGCCATTGTTTGACATCAAACAGCTGCTTCTCCATGAAGCTGAGGTAGATGGATTTGCCCCGAGTTTACAAGTAGGAACTCTAGTTTGAGGGGGCGTTCGGTTATACTTTTCTAGTCGGAGGTCAGAAAATCCCAACTCAGCGCTTCAATATGCGAGGTTTCAAAGCACTATGATGCAACTAACTCCAGAGGGGCGAGATCGTCAGTGCCCAAATTGCAGGTTTATTGGTCACAAAAAAATACTGAATTATTTAGTGTGTCACGAGGAAGTCCCCAAAGTTATAATGGCATAAGCCGAACACAAACTGCATCAGCATAGAGGAACTGGTTGCAAGTCGAAGCTCACCAACAGGGGTAGACAGATAATGAACAGGACAGTTGCTAAACACCAAAAAGCTATGGCCTAAAAATACCACCACAAACTTGTCAACACCTCTGTAACCCAGTCTCAAAAAAAAAAAACTACGCCAGGAGCGTCACAAAGCTGGAATTTATGGCGGGGCTGCCATAAAGAATCCACTTGCATCTACAGTCAACACCCAAAGACACAAGCTGATGTAAGAAGCAAAAAACCCGGACCACTGAGCAATGGAAAAAACAAGTTCTTTAAACTTTTTGTTCCTGAATCCAGGCAGATTTACGTTTGGAGAAAGCCAAAGTACACTTTCAACCGACCACATCTGTGCCCAACTGTTAAACATAGTGTTGAAGCAGTAATGGTACGGGCAGACATCTCAAGGGAGTCATTAGGTCTGATGCTTTCTCTGCATGTTCGTATGAAGGCCGAGGAACACGAGGCCATTTCACAGAACCTAGTGCACCCTATGTTCCCATATGATATTCCCATACTCCATGAAGATAATGCCCCCATACACACTGCTCACCGAGTTCAAGAGGGGTTTCATGACCGCCCAACCACCAGATCTAAACACCACTGAACCTCAACGGAAAGTTCCGGAGTGAAAACTACCGAGTGGATTCCTACTTCCTTCATCGCTTAAAGAACCGGAGGCTTTTCTTCTTTGAAGAACGGGCCCATATTCCACTAAACACAGTCCAGAAGTAGTAAAACTTAATCAAAAAAGGTACCTGATATTAAAGGAAAGGTAAATACATGGGGAAAATAGTTATGAAGATATAATAAACTGTGGCATCAAATGAATGATTGAAAATAAACAGCTTACACAACTAAGATTTGCCTCTGAAAGTAAGTGTTTCAGCAGAATTCCCTCATCTTCAACAACTTTATTAATGTCAACACTAAATCTATTTTAACCACTCAAGAGAAATCTCCCGGATCACTTACATAAAGGCTCTCACGTCACATCGGCTCAGCACACAGAAAATAAGACCTGAAGTATTGTGATCAGAGGCCATTATATTTTGTTTTGTATTTTTCCAGTTTCCCTACACTGAAGGACAGACAGCGTTACCCCTACTCGCTGCTTTCTGCCATCTTATCTGTGGAAGCTGATTTTGATTACACGTTTTGTCTCTTCTGTATTGAAGAGCGACGCCCTTGGGAGTTTCTAGCCGTGTCCCAATTCAACAGCCACATCCTTCAAATGCTGCATTTGAAGACCGATTACATCAAAGCGGCGTGCCAAGGCTGTCCCGTTCTGAAAGCTCCTTCAAATGCGGCCGAGAATTGTCAAGTCAATTTTATTTGTCTAGCCCAATATCACAAATTACAAATTTGCCTTAGGGGGCTTTATAGCAATACAACATCCCGTCCTTAGACTCTCGCATTAGATAAGGAACAACTCTCTAAAAAAACCTTTTAGCAGGGAGGAAAAATAGGAGGAAACCTCAGGGAGAGCAACCGAGGAGGGATCTCTCTCCCAAGACGGACTGACATGCAGTGGATGTTGTGTGTACAGAATAAAACACAATACAACATTGAGAAAGGACAGCAGAATTATAATGGAATGCGGCCTCCTTTTCCCGAATTTGAAGGATGCAACGGATGGATCGTCCATGGACCACAAGTCCAGTATGCATTTTGGTCTGGTTGGATTTTTTTTCCCCCAAAAGATAAAATGGCGTTGTCAACTGCGGACATCAATTAGACAAATCACACGCTAGCACCGGCAGTGAAGCATCTCCGATTCTTTGAATAAATGGTAAAACAAAATACATTTTCTGGCCCCATTTCTAATGTTAAGCCCAGCATCGTTAAACCTGCAGTGCGGAAGTTTTATCCCCCCCTTCTGGCAGTGAGATTAATTACTTCTCTTCTTTCAGCACTCTCCACCGAGGAAAGCTACACCGATGGCTATCAGTGTCTGTCCTCGCCGTCGATCGCTTTCTTTAATCCTTCCTCTAAACGCCAAGTTTCTTTCTTCACTGCAGCATCAGAGAACTTTTCTTGGCCGCTTCTTGGGGGGTTTTTTTTTTTCGCCATAGCTTCCAAACCCGGAAGCTTTCTGGTCTAAGGCCCTGAAGGCAAGCCAATCGGAGGCATACAAACACTTTCGTCACAGCGAAGTTCAGCTCTGACAAAGCAATCACAGATACAGACAGTGGCTAGTCATAGTTGGGGGCGTGGCGTGGGCGGAGTCTGCGTGGGTGGGGAAAGCGCGGTATTTAAACCCATCGTGGCTTATGCTGCCGCTCGACAGAGCACGATAGATAGAAAAACTGAGTCGTATTGGGTCGGATTGTCCATACAGGACTGGCCCAACGACCCAACTGAATGGCCAGAGGTGTCGTTTCCTGACATTTTTTGTTATCTGGTTGAGTCTCCAGGTAAGAGACACTTAGCTACAACCTTAGATAGGATTACACAAACTGCCTGTAATATCAGTATCCTACGGTCTGTATTGGTATCCTACGTTCATTAACGCTATGATATAAAGACTAGTATGTCTTAGCATGTTAAGACAAAAATGAGTGAATTCCATGCACAGTTTGGGCTGTAGCAGCGACGTTACTCAATGCTGTTAGCCTATGTTTTGGCGATGTGCTATATCACACAGGGATCTACTCGCACTACAACCTGAAGAGTTACAGCAGGTCCCTGGAGGCTCACGCTTTTTTTACCAGTGGATTTGTGGGGGTGGTATTACGTCACAAAATGTCAGGGTGCGACATTTATTTATTTCACTGCGATGTGAAGCCATCCTGGAGGGTTACCGAAAAACCTCATCGGACCTGGGTTGCGGTGCAGGGGGACGGGACAGTTCTGACAGGTCATTGCGACTGCATGGCAGGGGAAGTGGTGTATCTGGAGTGCCTATGACTATTAAGCTTGATATATTTCACACTTTGTATTTCCACAACTACTGTTTCTGCTTTTTTCTTTTCCAGTCTGGATGAGTCGTGTTTCCATGTGGCTGCTGTTCTTTTTAAATTAGAGCCTTGCGTTAGGATGGGGTTTAATAAAGTCCCATGTACCATCAAAGCCTGCACAGGGAATCAGGTCTGTGTAAAAAAAAAAATTGAGCCTGCACTTGTACCAGAAACTACTCTGAGCAAACATCAGCAGGAGGAAAAGGGAAAATAAAAGCCCCAATCCCAAAAGCCTCTACTTCACAGCAGCTGCAATTTCTGACCATGCTGGCTGGCAAATCATCACATGCAGTGATGCTGAACAGTTTCAAAGCTTTCGCCACACCATCCAAGAAGCCATGGTATTTCAGCCTGCATGAAGTGACCGAAGAGGAGGTGGACAAGTTGGAGAGAGCAACCATCAGCCAGGCATCTTGTGTGCAGTGGCCTCAGGAGCAAGTGGATCGCATTACAGGCTCCATAGCGCACCGTGTCCTGACTGCTGCCAATCCAGGCAGGTCGTTAATCAATGACATATGCCGACAAAGACACAGGCCTATTATGAAGCCATGGATCCAGTGGGGGAGACACCATGAGCAAGATGCCATCAACACATACCGCTATACTCTTGGAGTTGGAAGTCTCACAGCCAACATATCATCGCCCACATACATCTGTGCACCAGTAGACAAAGAAAGCCCCAATATATCCCTTCCCTCATTGATGAAATAAAACACGTGTGCTGCCTCATCCAACTCCGGCGGAATGAGGGGGCGGGGTCCTGCCCCGCAACACAACCCACAACAAAACTAACCCAATATTCATGCCACTTCTGAAATAATATAACACTTGGATAAAGCAAAGTTACCTGTTATGAAGTGCCAACTACACACATATACATGTCTAGATGTAGGATCCCATAAATGTCCTGACATATCCTGCCGCCTGATAGCCTGCAGCCGCTTTGTTCACCTTGCTGGTTCCGTTAAGTTTATTCGGCAGTATATAAAATTTTAGTTCGGGATTTTTAAATTTATTTGATGTGCAGAACGCTACACAACAACTTTTCGGCATGGTAGTGAGCAAAGATAAAAAGTAATAGTAATAGCAAAGATCAACGACCTCAAAAGGTCTACCGGCCTTAACTCGAAAGATTTGTTTTCCCCCACGGCATAAACGGATGTGACGTTTTGTGGGCGTTCCCATAAATGCTGACTATCTATTGCTGGTTGACATAAAAGGCATCACTATGCATCACTTCCAGTGCACCAGTGCAGGAATGCAGTGTATGAATGTCGCCACAGACACCAGATTTAAGACTCCAGTATACTGAGAAATACAGATTTACCTGCGGTGATAGACTTCATCATTATTGTGGGAACTCATTTGGCAAGAGCTTGAATGTCACGGACATTCATTTATATGTAAAAGTCCCGCATTCCAGCTTTAAAGGACACGGTGGTCTACTGAGGCTTCCCAGCTGCGTAATTAGCTGAATGTCAACTGAAGCTGTCATGGTTGCTAGGCAACAGGAGTGGCAGGAACAGCTAGTGACGCAGCTGGAAATCCTCAGTAGACCAGACCGTCTAACTTAACAACACTCGGTTCTGGCCTTCCCGTGTCCTTCGAAGGATGCGGCCCCTGAATTGAGACTGACTATGCATGTGATAGCACACAGCACTCTTCCAGCAGACTGCATGGTGCCTCCTAGTGGCTTTACAACAGACATACAGAAATGCTCCACTTTCTCTGTTGCTCCCTATGCCATGTCGTATATTCATTTAATCTATTTTGTGTATTTATTCGTATTTTGTATATTATGCGTAAAGCACTTTGTAACTATGTTTTTAAAAGTGCTATATAAATAAAATTGTTTGTTTGTTTGTTCTTATGGTCAAACATGCCTGAAATTTTTCTTACAGGGTCTCAATGTCACAAGTTACCAACCCTGTATAAATTCATGTTACATTTTCTATTCAATATTTTTAAATAAAAAAAAAATTGAAGTTAAGTTTTTATTTTAGGAACAAGTCTTGTTTCTCTCTCAATGTCAGGCGAAGACTAGTTGAAGCAACATTCTTGCCTGTTCTTGACTACGGTGACTTACTGTCCATGAACGCATCAGCCCATTGTCTCCATATGTTAGACACTGTGTATCATAGAGCATTACGGTTTGTTACAAACTAGAGCCCTCACTCATCACTGTGTCCTTTACTCCAAAGTCAGTTGGCCTGCTCTATCAACACAGCAACTTAGTCACTGGTATGTTTTTATCTATAAGGCCATTCTAGGCACCCTCCCCTGTTATTTATCTATCTTTCTGTCCATGAAACGTGGCACTTATGGGTTACGGTCTCAGGACACCTTGCAAATGACTGTTCCTAAAGTTTGGACTGAGCTGGGCAAGAAGGCCTTCATGTTTTCTGCACCATCTGCCTGGAATAGCCTGCAGAATAGACTTAAACTCCAGGGCTTGGTTACTCTATCTGGCTTTAAAGGTATGGTTAAGTCTATGGAATCAGTCTGTTGGAAATTGTAAATGTTTCAATTGCTAACAGGTTTGTATCTTTTCCCTTAATTTTTATGCTATTTTGCACTTTGAGCTATTCTGTTGTCTTCGTGTGAGTGTGTGCTGAAACCGATGTACTACTGCTATTCTTGGCCAGGTTTCTCTTGTAAAAGTGATTTTAATCTCAATGGGACTAACCTGGTTAAATAAAGGTAAATAAATAATAAAATATTTGTTTAATAGATTAGTGTCACTACGTCCACTCCCTGTGTGTTTATGACTTTTTTTGGGGGGGGGGGTTCAGCTTTTATTATGACAAGACAGTAGAGATAGGTAGTTTGAGGTGAGGAGAGAACTGATAAGAGGAGAGGTCAATAGCCAAATTTCAACTGTGGATGCTGTGATCGGGTCAATTTTCTCACCTGTATAATCTCTGCCGCCTGTCTTTCTCATGCCAATGGGCCTGATTGTGTACTTCTCCCTCTGTTTCCAGTATCTTCGGTTCTGGTCCAGAGATGCTGTAGTGAGGAACCCTCTGCATTGTTGTACATTGCTGATAAAAGTTGCACTTGGCAATGACAGCGGATTGTTGGGGCTGATTTGAGCTCTCAGTTTAGTCTGTACAACTGCCTGTAAACACAAGTAGAAGCAGAACCTTAACAACTGCTTGCAATAGTGCAATTTATGACAACATCCTCAATTAAGGTCAATAATGAAACTACACCGTGTACCTGTGAAGACAAGCCGACAGGCGGGGACAGAGAGAGCGAGCGCAGAGCCCGCGTGAGACATGACAGCGCCATGGCGCTATCTTAACACGGCTGTAATAAAGAGAATAATAATAATAATAAAGGTTTTATGTGTTAGTGTCCTAGTTTCAGTAAGGGTGTTTTACCCCGTCCCTGGCAAAATAAGTCAACCAACGTTTCTGGATAACTTTGCCTGCTTACAACGGTCTCTCGTTGTTTGGCAGGAGACAATGTTGACCAGTCAGCACGTCCGTCTTCCCAGTCAGAATAATAAAATGCGATTCTGATCAATAAATCAATTAACTATTAATCATTACCCATCATTGCCGTGGATAAATGTCAACGTTACCAACAGTTGTACAAAGAAATTGACAAGCTAACGTTGGTTAGCTTAACCTCTAAGGCTTCATGTTCAGCTAACTAACTAGCTTGTGTCGGCTAAGGCAAGACTTAATGTAAAGATTTGCCACGTTTGTTGTAAAGAAAAAATTAACCCAATTTTGACAACCGTTCGTATCTTAGATTCGCTGTCATGTCAGGTATATAGTTGAAATTAAAACAACCTTTTAAATTAGTCCATCTATCCTCGACTGTGCGTCCTTTAAGGTCCTCCCACGTACTGTCGCGTACTGATGACGTTTGCCCAATTCTTCTTCGTGCATTTCGACATGGTTGATATCCATCTGTAATGTGGATTACTGCCACCTGCTGGTCAGAAGTATAAACCACAACACCTAATGAACCGCACAATGGCAAATGCAATTGCTTACTCTGTCTGTGGTCTTTACAACTTGTGTGTGTGTGTGTGTGTGTGTGTGTGTGTGTGTGTGTGTGTGTGTGTGTGCGCGCGTGCGCGCGTGTGTATGTAGTGGATGGATGTAATGGATGACGTACGTAAATTTCTATAATGTATGTTTGTGACGTGTATGTAAATGTATATAGTGTATGTTTGTAGGGTGGTTTACTGTACTTTAAGCACATAAGGTTTTTTATATTTACACCATCTGTTTATTTCTATATTGTTGGATATATGTCCGTTCTCTCGTTTGTTTTTTGTTTTGTTTTTTACATGGTGATGGTGGTCGCGTGGCTCGGGTCCTGGGCTGTTCCGGTGGCGTCTGGACACTGCTTGGCATCCTGCTCATCATATTCTTCATATATTTTATAAGTCCATTATAATTCTGTTGTCCTCTTTCAATGTTGTGTTATGTAAATTGTGTAAAACACAACATCCATTTCACGTCTGTCCATCTTGGGAGAGAGATCCCTCCTCTGTTGCTCTCCCTGAGGTTTCTTCCTATTTTTTCTCCCCTTTATCCGATGCAAGGGCCTAAGGACAGGATGTTGTGTTGCTGTAAAGCCCCTTGAGGCAAATTTGTAATTTTTGATACTGGGCTATACAAATAAAACTGACTTGACTCTCTCTCTCTCTCTCTCTCTCTCTCTCTCTCTCTCTCTCTCTCTCTCTCTCTCTCTCTCTCTCTCTCTCTCTCTCTCTCTCTCTCTCTCTCTCTCTCTCTCTGCTGGTGACTCAAAACATTGGGGAGGACAGGAGGAAAAACAACCCATGACGTCATGTTATTTTACACCAGTTGGCTACTTATCTCCCCCCATTTCTTATGTTCAATGAAAATTTAAGCAGTAAAACAATGGCTTACAAGATTTCTTGAAAACATCTTATTTAATTTTACAAAAACCATAAGAATCTGTCCCAAGGACCAATCTGCTGTGGTGAAGAGGGAGCTGCGTGGGAAGGCAAAGCTCTCAATTTACCAGTCAATCTTCTTTCCAACCCTCACCTATGGTCATGACCTTTGATACAAGCGGCTGAAATGAGTTTCCTCCGTAGGGTGTCTGGGCTCAGCCTTAGAGATAGGGTGAGGAGCTCGGACATCCAGAGGGAGCTCGGAGCAAAGCTGCTGCTCCTTCGCATCAAAAGGAGCAAGTTGAAGTGGTTCAGGCATCTGGTTAGGATGCCTCCTGGGCGCCTTCCTTTGGAGGTTTTCCAGGCACAGCCAACTGGGAGGAGACCCCAGGGTAGACAAAGGACTCGCTGGAGGGCCTACATGTCCAATCTGGCCTGTGAACGCCTGGGGATCCCCCAGGAGGAGCTGGAGGGCGTTGCTGGGGAGAGGGACGTCTGGAGGGCCCTACTTAGCTGGCTGCCACCGTGACCCGACCCCGGAGAAGCGGCTGATGATGAGAGATGAGAGATAAAAATCTGTAATTATTAAAAACAAAGCAAAACTGAAGTGTGTTATGAATTCTTCTGCCTGTGGGAGGTTTCCACTCACTTTACATGTTGGGACATTATCTTCATATCTGCTGTGAGGCCTGTTGTTGCATCCAGTCTTCCAAGAGCAAGAGAGAAGTAAAGGCTGGCTGTCTACTTTGGCTCACGCAAGGTCAGAAGACGTCTAGTCAGTAAAGTAGCAACACAAATCAAGCGTTGGCAGTTTAATAGAGATTGGAAAAGAACAGGGGGAAAAACAAAATTGAGCTATGAATGCTCACCTTTTCTTTGGATCTTGTTGGTCACAAGGCAGAGTGGCTGTTGTCACTGCTCGATAAAACAAAGGGGAAACGTAAATCTGAAAAAAATACATTTGGACTGTTTGAAACTCCTAAATAAAATTTAATTTTTGAAGTTATATGTTTAAAAGTAGTTTGCAATATGCAAGTTAATTTTTTTTTAATACGCTACTGTGTGAATCTATCTCTCCAAATTAACACAGAACACATCACTGCAAAAGCTCGACAACGACTTCACTTTCTTAGGCAGCTTAAAAAATACCGGGTCAAACATCAACTGCTCGTTCTGTTTTACTCAGCCATTATCGAGTCCATCATAACATCTTCTATTACAGTGCAGCGGATTATCAACAAGGCATCCAAAATCATAGGCAACCCACTCCCCTCAGTTGAATCTCTACATACTATCTGGACTGTAAAGCGAGCAAAGAAGATCATCTCCGACCCCTCACATCCTGCTCATCACCTCTTCCTGCTCCTTCCCTCAGGGAGGCGCTACAGGTCACTGTCCACTAAGACTAAACGCTTCACAAACAGTTTTTTTCCCCTAGCCATAAGAACTCTGAATTCCTCCCTATAGTCCCCTCCTCACCCACCATTGGCATAAATACCACCATTCACCTAACTGTTATGTGTGATGTTTATTTCTGTTATTGTGTAACTGTATTGTTCGTGATAATATGTGGAGTGTCTGTTGTTGTCCGTGTCTGTATTGTGCTGCAGAGTTTGTGTACCAAAAACAGTTACACCGGCCTTGGACGTGTGGCTAATAAAATAATCTAATTTAATCTATCACTTTACCCGCTGTTCGTCACACTCATGTACAATACAGCAGTAGAGAACTAAAGATGAAATTAGAAATTATTATTGGATCAACGCGATGTCAATACTGTATTCTGGTTGTTATTGGTTAAGGACTAGCAAGCAGAGGGGAACCCTTAGGGACTTCTAGGACTTCAGAGAAGGCCCAACATAACAGCATTTAGATGCCATATTTAAAATCTTTCATTTAATAATAATTCTCTCTTCGAATTCTAATTTTAGCCCTAGTCTCTATCAAGTTTGCTTCAGTAATGAAAGGGTTACTGCCCTGAAACCATGGAAATCGAGTTATTCAATCAGAGTTTGTTGTTGTTGTCCCTTGGCAGAGAAAGGGTTAACTGGCTGGCTCCCTCATTGGTTAGGACTGCTAGACGTCCTGTGCTTGAGTGTTTATTTAGAAAGTGACAGTGAATCAGTTTTTGGCAAAACATTTTCCCAACCGCAGAACTTCCGTATTGCTACGGATAAGCACAGCTGTGCCGCACAATGTGTTACGCCACCTGCACTAGCTTCAACTCGATGTGGCTGACGTTCGGACTTTTTTTCAGACCCGGCAGGCACCATTTGTGTAGCCTCTCTTACCTCATGACTACAGAGGGCAGGGCCCTAGGTTCTCTCACTTTAATCCAATTTACATTCATCTTAGTTAGGGTTCCCTAATTATACCAATTCCCATGAAATGAATAACTTTTAGATGAATAATCAAACAAGACAACGTTCATTCATTCATTCATTCATCTTCGGCCGCTTCTCCGGGGTCGGGTCACAGTGGCAGCAAGCTAAGTACAGGGCACTCCAGACGTCCCTCTCCCCAGCAACGCCCTCCAGCTCCTCCAGGGGCATCCTCAGTAGTTTCCAGGCCAGATTGGACATGTAGTCCCTCCTGGGGTCTCCTCCCAGTTGTCCGTGCCTGGTAAACCTCCAAAGGAAGGTGCCCAGGAGGCATCCTAATCAGATGCCCGAATCACCTCAACTGGTTCCTTTCTATGCGAAGGGGCAGCGGCTCTACTCCGAGCTCCCTCTGGATGTCCGAGCTCCTCACCCCTATCTCTAAGGCTGAGCCCAGACACCCTACAGAGGAAACTCCTTTCAGCCGCTTGTATCCACGATCTCACCCTTCGGTCACTACCCAAAGCTCATGACCACAGGTGAGGGTTGGTACAAAGACTGACTGGTAAATTGAGAGCTTTGCCTTCCGGCTCACCGCCCTCTTCACCACAATGGTCCGGTACAATGTCCGCATTACTGCCGATGGGGCTGTTGTCAAGCGGTGGAAAGAACACTTTGAGGAACTCCTGAACCCGGCTAACATGTCCTCAGGGGAGGAGGTAGAGTCTGAAGACTCGGGGGAAGCCTCACCCATATCCCTGGCAGAGGTCTCTGAGGTGGTTAAAAAGCTCCTCGGTGGCAAGGCGCCGGGTGTGGATGAGATTCGCCCTGAGATGCTGAAGGCTCTGGACATTGTTGGGCTGTCTTGGTTGACACGCCTCTTCAGTGTCGTGTGAAGGTCAGGGACAGTACCTGTGGAGTGGCAGACTGGGGTGGTGGTTCCCATATTAAAAGATATCTGGTCTAGCTAATGAATGTTAAAAGGGCTCGCCATAGACAGCTTCAGTTCACCACAAACACGAGCCCGTTCAATGTGCACATGCACAACACTGCGTGTGTGCGCGTGGTTTATGTGGCTATGTTCGCATGTGTCTTGCTCGTGCCCAGGACTAGATGATCTGCGCACGAGTCGCTGACTGGCCATAACCAGTGGCGCCCCCAAGGGGTGGCCACGGCCACCCTGATACTATCCCTGGCCCCCCCGCTGGCCCCCCCAGCCACGAGTCGCATATGCAGAATATGCTTCTGATTATGCATAATATGCTTCCATCTGATATCTTACATTAGGTGCTGTTCATTTAAATCAATAATGTATATTTTTCTTAACTCTCATATTGACAGGTTTCCACTAGCCTATACAGTATACTACAACAGCATCATAGAATTCCCGAAATTCAGTCATGGCTTTTGGTTTTGGTGTGCCACCCCAAGATTTTCAGTGGCCCCATTTGGCCCCCCCTATGAAAAATTTCTAGGGGCGCCACTGGCCATAACGCGCACAACGTGTGTTCCATTTGCGCACGGCAAAAAGAGCTCTGCTCTCCACACACGATTTAATCCAAATATTGGCTAATTACCAGGGTAGCCCCACCACCAAAATTCAGTCATATTAGAGGCATGCTATCATCCCCAAACCCCAACTTTAATACTGTAACGTGCATGGATAAGTAGACACGTTGGTCCTTGACTAACGTGTCAGACCCTTTAGTCGACTGGTTAACGTTGTCGCTTGCGGTGTGGGTGCCACAGGTTCGCGTCCCGGCTGTGGTGACGGTTCCCGGACTGCCCCCCGAATTAGCTACAATACTTTGAAGTTGTCCATGGAAAATTGATAACAAAGTGGTTGCTTAATGATCTGAGCATACTGTAGCGGATTCGGGGGGGGGGGGTCGGTCATACACTTTCACTACATCAGGTAGTCATACGGGGGGACCGCCGCAGCCAGGACGCGAACCCGTGGCTCCCACATGCGACAACGTTAACCAGTCGACTAAAGGGTCCGACCCGTTAGCCAAGGGCTAGCGAGTCTACTTATTCGTGGTCGTTACAATACTATATATCTGATTTACATGGGAAAAAAATACACCGGGACCTTAAACAGCCCACACATGTAAACCTCTTTTCTAGTCTGGACCTCAATCCCGACCGGGCTCGGGCGGGTCCCCCTATTCCAGCGGAGCTATACGGCGTCTGGGGTTGTGCGCTCCGAGGGTCGTCGGAGCGGCGGCTGCGGGAGCCGTCGGAGTTAGACCCTTCCTTGACCCAGAGCCCAGGACAACTGACCCGGTACTCCCCCGGTGTCAGCAGCCCTGTGTGTGTGTGTGTGTGTGTGAGAATATGTGGTCACGTGCCAGGCTATGCAACGCTGTTAATGTTGGTCTTGGTGCCGGTGACATCACCTCTGATGATGTTTAAGCCTTGTATGATTAAATTGTGGCGCAATCACGGGCGTAAGTTTGTATAAGGACCATAGGGACATGTCACAACTGTAACCGGTTATTTTCTTGCCCGGTGCGGGATTCGATACGGGGTGTACTGCACCACAAGGCGACATCGCTAACCGCTCGGCTAAAGGGTCAGACCCGTTAGCTAGCGGCTAACGTGTCTTATTAGTAGTTTACACAACCAAAGTTTGGGAAAGGCAGAGTTGTCCCTATTAATATTTTGATATATTTTAATATAACGATTTTTTATTTTTACATAATGCAGTGAATATAATATGTTTTCGCAAACTCATTCGTCGTATTAAAGTATGCAGAGAACTATTTTTCCGACGTGCCCTCTCGTCGCAGTCTTCAGCGTAACCTGCGAGGCAACGCGTTTAGATATGCTGCCATTTGATTGGCTGAGGGGTTATCACGTTCTCGGCCCGTGAGCGTATCGAAGCCCCCCTCGTCACCTCTCTCCCGAAGAAGACGCGCTGTGTGTGTGTGGCGGAGTCGCTGCGAGATAGCGGGACTGGCGGTAAGATGTCAGGCTGGCTGTCTCAGACTTGGTCGACGTAAACACACCAGGAAATCATGAAAGTAAATCCTCACATTAGTTTTTCGTTTGGCCTCAACACTTCTGTCCGTGTTTCTGCTTTGTAGACAGAAAATGCCACCGAAAAAGAGAAGAGACACCCGAAGCTTTTTCACCACCCAGAGAGTAAGTAGTAGACTAGCTGCTAGGCTGTTGTTAGCTAGCTAGCTAACTGCCCGCAAAATGCACGCCTCCTAGCCTAACGTTATGACCCATTCTGCTGTGGAAAAGTGTTATTAAGGTGTTAGTGTAGTGAATGTAATGGAGGCTATTATTGAAGCTAACTGACTGGGTTCTGTAATATTTGCCGGTCGATTTAAAGACACGTGGATGCGGTCCCACACAAATGCAAACATGCTAGTCTAGCGTAATATCACCAGTCTTCTACTGTGGACAAAATAACTGGTAGCTAATACGTTTCGAGGGTAGTAGTAAAGCTAACTGTGTCCCCTCTAGTCTTTGAACCAATGTTAGCAATTACAAGGGTTAAACTAGTGAGTAACTGCTAGTAACTATGAATCACTGCACACAGGAAAAACGGCAGCATGAAGCAACAAATGTAGAGCAGGCTGATGATGAATCAGGAACAGAGTTTCAGATGAGGTGTTGACAATGTCTATTAGCATTTTTGTTCGGAATAAAGATGACATGATTGCAGTTCTTTGTTTTAGGATGCCTTGCAGTTGTAACCTATGAATCTCATCATCATGCTGGTTATTTTGAAGATAAATGTTTGATTTTCATAATTAAGGGTGTCGAGGTTACTCTTCAAATGTTATCCAAATGTTTTTTTCTTATAAGTTTGATATGTGTAATGTATATAAAGATAAAGTTTTATTCATTGATGCATTATTTTGAAATACATCCAGGAAACTCAGAAATCCAGTACAGATGTAGTGCATGTTGAGGAAGCAACAGCTGGAACGCCAGGGCTTCAGGTGAGGTCTTAAAATGGTTCTGTGATGAGATATGAGCAGTGAAATTGAAGGATGTTTGGGTGAATTAGTGGCCATGTAAATTGTAACTTATTTTAATAAAGTATTTTCTTGTTCAGCATAATTCAGTGTGTGGGTTGGAAAGGCGGGGGGAGGGGGGGCACTGTTTGGCAGTGTCCCTACCAATACTGAGACCAAACTTACGCCCTTGGGTGAAATCAATCAATCAATCAAGTTACACATTTTATTTAGCGCTTTTCTAACTGCAACAGCCACTCAAAGCGCTTTACAATTAAATAATTCACACACACACACACACTGATACAACGATGGCATGTTAACTATGCAAGATGCAAGATAACAACTGCTCATGGGGAGCACTGAGGAGTCCAGGGTCTTGCTCAGGGACACCGTTATTTTTGCCAGGAGGAGCCGAGAATATTCAGACAAATATAGTTGTAATGGCCTATTTTGGTTAACATTCGCGTTTCAGAGCCTATTAAGTCTGATTGGTGTTGGCCGGGCCAGGCCCCCCTGATTTTCTCTATGCCCACCCACACTGATTTCTGCCTATGCCACAGGCAGGACAGGGGCAGACTGGGAGTCAAAAGTGACCCTGGACTTTTTGACTCAGACACACTCAACAAAATATTTAAGCCCATAAATTCAAACTTATGTATTTCAATTACATGTAAATTTTCAATCCAGTTTGATCTTGTAACCCCAATGTAAAATATGACACTTCAAGAATAAACATGAATTGTCATATTTTACATTATATGTAAAATATGACATATAAAACTCCATTTTACATGGAGTTATTTGATCAAATTGGATGGAAAATTTACATGTAATTGAAATACATAAGTTTTAATTTATGGGCTTAAATATTTTTTTTGAGTGCATTTGGCTGTCTCAAGGGACTCCAACCTCTGCTCTCTCCGCTTTTCAGCACCACCTTTATGTTAGAATGGATCGGGCCAAGAGTAATTGGCTGGGAGAGAGAGAGGCCCAAACCACAGTGGGCCAGCAGCCCACTCACCTGGGCCACTTGGTTATTTTTATTGAAGTGGGGGCTGGGGTTATTTATTTATATTTTGCGTTGCATCGACCCCGATTGTCAAGCGGCCCACCGGAAAACTCCCGGTTCTCCGGGTGGCCAGTCCAGGTTATCAGTGTTTTAACAGATCAGTCTGTTAATTTACGTGTATTTATTTTTCTCTGAATTTTTAGGGAGGGTGGCCCAAGGGAGGACCATCCTCCCTAATGGAGGGGCCTGTGTGTGTGTGTGTGTGTGTGTGTGTGTGTGTGTGTGTGTGTGTGTGTGTGTGTGTGTGTGTGTGTGTGTGTGTGTGTGTGTGTGTGTGCGCGTGCGCGCGTGCGTGCGTGCGTGTGCACACGCGCGGCGTGCCTGCGTGCATGTTTGAAAATCGTTCAAATCGGAAAGGATGCTGAGGGGAACGTGGTGCAGTGTGTGCTTATTTCCACTGGGAGGAGAATCACCACCACCAAATAACGTGTTACAGCCCCTTGCAACAGGCATCTTTCCTCCGCCGACCTGTACTG
Organism: Lampris incognitus; assembly: GCF_029633865.1. Lineage (NCBI taxonomy): Eukaryota > Metazoa > Chordata > Actinopteri > Lampriformes > Lampridae > Lampris > Lampris incognitus. Next base: position 11,786,486 of record NC_079223.1, read on the forward strand.
CTGTAGTCGTTTTCAGCTTTGGGAATAAAGCACCCTGGATCTTTTCAAGGTGATTTTCTGGTTATCCAAAAATAATCCAGATCCACAGAGAAAGAGAGAACCAGTAGTTTACCAATAAACCCATTGTGTATGTCTGAGTTAATTTAAGTTAAATTACTTGAGCTTTGTTCTCTTCTCACCCATGTCTGTAGTCCTCCAGCCTCCTGTCTGTACTGTACTGTCTGTACTTATGAGGTGATGTCCTTCATATTTCATACTTTAGTGCTTGTGTCTGGGTTCTAAAGTGGGGTATCCCCACCCAAAATCTCCCAGTCTGGAGACCACCCACTCAACAAACTGCACTCTTACTTTTATAACTGTTGTTGTAACCTCCTCTTCTGAACAGAAGGCATTCAGCAGGTTTTCAACATGTGGTCATGGAGCAGGGCAGGAAACCAGCTCCTTCCTGTCAGCTTCCGTATCTCTTACTTACACCCCAACATTTACCGGCCACTCAAACTGTTTCATCGGCAAACCTTTTTCTTCTTCTTCTTCTTCTTTTTATGAACAGATTGGGCCCTCCAAATTAGTTGAAGTTCAATGTGAAGTTCAAGTTAATTTAACAACCGAGTAAGTTTGCACAGAATAGGAATTTGTCGTGTTAGGGATGCTGAAATTAAAAACTGATGTTTAAGCACATTTCAACAAAGCTGATGAAAACAACACCCCGAGCTCTTGATCTTGCGTCGGTCTTTGATTAGATTTGAGATATCAGTAGTCGCTAAAGACATGGTTCGGCAAACTTACAACAGGCAAAGATAAAATGTAACGTGATTGGCTCATCACTGGGTCAATCCCTGATGCCAGCTAGTGAAGTCAAAGGAGGAGGTTGGGGTGGAGTTGGTGGAGATGGAGGTGGAGGTGGGGTGGAAATGGAGATGAGGCAGACATAGAGGTGGAGGTTTGAGGTGAAGATGGCGGTTGGGGTGGAGATGGACGTAGAGGTCGAGGTGGGGATGGAGGTCAAGCTGAAGGTGGAAGTTGGGGTGGAGATGGACGTGGAGGTCGGGGTGGTGGTGGAGTTGGGTTGGTATAAGAGAAGGAAAGTAGGGGCAGGGTTCAGGGCGGTCCTAAGTTACGGATGAATGTGAAAATGGCATCATTTCAGTGTTGAGACCCACCCCACTGTGAATCAGGAAATCCATAAGCTCTGAAGAAGTGTGAAAACATCTTAAATCATATAACCATAATGTCTAAGAAACCTGCTTCATGCTGTACAGTCAGGAGAGGCACAAAATATGAATAAATAGGAGGGATGAGACTCCATGAATTTGTACCGAGGTTTAAAGAAACGAAATTATTCTCCTCTGCAAAAAACCCAATCGATTAAATATTTGAGGGGGAAAATGGTGATTTATTCAAATTTAAGGTGGGCCATAGATGGGGCGGGCATGTTGGTGGTGGCGGGAGGTGGGATTGTTTGATTGACAGGTCTTAAACTGACACATGGATGGACACTGTTGGCCTATTGAAAGATCGCGTAATGAAAGATTTAAGGAACCACGATGGTCTTAAATTTGGTTTTAGAGGTCTTAAACATGTGAAGTGTTTTCTGATGTGCTTTTCTTTCTTTTTTTCTTTACCTTTCCTCCGTTTCCCTCATCCTCACTCCTACTTGTTAAGGAACAGGTTCACTTTGTTGGCATGCAGACCTCATGGAGATGTGGTGTGGCATCATCCAGGGTGGTGCAGACCGATCCTGTTGTGTAATAAAAACAACAACAATAATGATAACAATAATAATAATAATGTGCAGGATCCTCTCACTGGGCATTAACACGGTCCAATGGGGCAATCGTTTCAGCCTTCAAACACCATGATACAACTTTTTGGAAACGGGAGGCTCACAGTACAGCCGCACATATCTTCATTTATTCTATATTCATTCAGAATATGTTTTGAATACAATCAAAAACCTGATTAGATTTGGAGGAAAGAAGGTTTTACAGTCGGCGGAGTACACCTCAGCCGTCTGTCGACTTCTGGACTTGAGAGTCTGAAGTCGACATGAAGACCAGTTCACCAGAGACTGGTGTGGATTTAACAAGAAAAACCTTTAAGCAGAAGTGTGAAATACATTCATTGTGAAATACATTCATTTTAATTTGACGGAAGGCGTCAAACTGGTTGGCTGCTATGTATATTTCTTCACGGGAAATACTTAGACATGTCTGACTGTAGCGTGAGTTTCCCGTTTCTGAAAAGGGGAACTGTGGTTTGTGAAGGCTTGGATGATTGTTCCCGTGAACCGTGCAGAAGGCCGGCGAGGAGATGCTGCAGAACAGTTCAGCTTCTCAATACTGACACAACCAGTACTAAATACTACTGACGTTTCTGTGAATGATTACAATTCTATATGATATACAGCAACATTTACATTAAAACAGTGAACCTCTTCCTCTCCATGTCCTCTGTGTGTGTGTGTGTGTGTGTTTGTGTGTGTGTGTGTGTGTGTGTGTGTGTGTGGTCCATCTACAACAGGTAAATTCACAGTTTTCTGTGTGAGAGGTTTGGCATGTCAATTTACCCTCTCTGTTCTTCACACATCTTCACAATCCAAAACTGAAATGAGCACGTTGCACACACACACACACACACACACACACAGACAGACCTTCATGCTTGAAACCACACACATTACTATTGCTGTCAGATGCATACATGCAAGCAAACAAAAAAGCTCTCCTCCTCCTCCTGCCTCCATCTCTCTCGTGCCTAATTGACAGGGGTAAAGTGGGAGAGGAGAGACGGGGGGGAGGGGGTGTTGACAGGCAACTTTTTGTTAAAAGTCGTTTTAACCAGACAGCGGAAACTTCAGAGGCTTTCAGACGCACGTCTTCTCTTGTGGGCGAGACCTCCCAGGAGAGACACGTCACCGTGATGAGAGAGACCTTCAGCAGCAGGCAGACGGGCTGACGGGAGGCCAGCCTGCATCCAGGAGCACGTGGGCCCGACTACAGGAGGAAACCCAAAGAAAAAATATCAGTCGACCCACTTTTGGTTTTAGGACTTTCTGTGTTGCTGCCACCATACTTTGGATCAAACTAGTCCTTCCCCTGAGGACAGCCATCACATGACCTGTTTTTAAATCAAAACTGAAGACCTACATTTTTGCTCCGAGAAATCTATCAACTATGTTTTTTTACTTGTAATTTGATTGCTAGTGTCCTCATTGGTTAATGTTGGCAATATCTCTTTGACGTGTGTGTAGACTGTGAAGTAAATGTGGAATGGTGACACGAATGCTAATGCTAATGGGCTGATGAGTGGTTAAGGTGGGGCGGTCACTAAAAATGGAACAATATACACATACCCAAGCATGCAAATAGTTTCAGCAAGAATGTAAAGGATACATGTAAACATCTACAGTGTTATAATAGATCCCAACACAACTATTATACCACACGGCACGGTGGCGCAGTGGTTAGCACCGTCGCCTCACACAGCAAGAAGGTCCTGGGTTCCATCCCCGGGGTAGTCCCACCATGGGGGTCGTCCCAGGTCGTCCTCTGTGTGGAGTTTGCATGATCTCCCCGTGTCTGTGTGGCTTTCCTCCGGGTGCTCCAGTTTCCTTCCATAGTCCAAAGGCACGTAGGTCAGGTGAATCCGCCATACTAAATTGTCCACTAGGTGTGAATGTGTCGGCCCTGTGATGGACTGGCAGCCTGTCCAGGGTGTCTCCCCGCCTGCCGTCCAATGACTGCTGGGATAGGCTCCAGCATCCTGTGACCCAAATTTGGGTAAATGGCTTGGATAATGGAATGGAATCCCAATACCACGCTATAGCTAGGCAGCTCCTAGCCATGAGTTAACCACACGGTGAACCGGCATATTGAATTATAAAACGTCCATGTGCATGATGGCCAGCTTTTCCAAATTGTGCATGTGAACTGCCTCACACAATGTGATGGCTGTAGCCTGGCACAAACTGAACCAATTTGGCACTGTCAGATGTAAATAGCAGTGGCAGCTGGTGCTAACAATTTGGGGGGGGGCACAATTTACCTTGGCGCAGCGCACCTGACAGCTGCTTTAATGTCCACAGTCACAGAGTTATTAAGAAGGACAATGTAGCCTGTAGATTTTATCAGGGGTACAAACCCTGATAAAATGGGCTAGCAGTTAGCTTAGCCCGCTGCGCTTCAATACTTGAGTAAATGTAGTTAGTAACATTCAACCACTGCTAATCAGCTAATTTTGAATCTAACAAAAGTCAGTTTTATATTGTATTATAGGTTAGACCCTTTAAAGGGTATGTGTATACAGATGGGTGACAAAAGAAAAACTATCAAACTGTCTTAGTAAGGTGTTAGGCCACTATAAGCTTCCAGCCATACACTTTTGCAGAAGCATCTGCACTTGTTTCTTCAATCATTTATTCGGGGTTTTCCTTTAATTTGTCACCCATCTGTGTGCTTGAGAAGGGTACCTGCTCAGGTGCTGTCCCACGTTGTGGGGCATGCTTCAGCGAGACAGCAATGAGGTCCTCCACACACCGGGTTTTTGTCTTGGGATATACCTTGTGGCATGCTCCTGTAAGATAGTATACTGAGATGTAGTGCTTTCTAAGTCACTGCGAGTTGGAAGTCAGATCACACCAAAAAGTGAACTCTGACACCCACTCTAAGAGCATTGAAGGGATTTTTATAATTGGACATTGTGAACGTTAGATAAATTACTCTTAACCCACTTATTACTTTGTAAATTATTTTGTAAAAACGGAATTTGACTGATTCCAAAGTGGACAATGTAATCTTACAAGATCTATGACATTTGTATATGATTAAGTTAGGACACAAGTGGTAAGAAATCCATCCGGGACCGCTTCTCTATGTTTGAAGCTGGGCTATGTCTCTCTCTTTTAATATGTACTTTTTCACTGAATGTTTTGACATTGTCCCCTACCCGAAATGTTAAGTCGTGAAACCGTCCATCTTATATTAAATGATAAAGTATAATGTTAAGTATAAAGTTCCTACTGAATTGGCTCGCTCTTTAAGCTTTCAGTATCTTCAGCACAACCAAGACAAATTAAGTGTTATGGTTGAATTAAGGATAGGGTGATATTGGGAATGAGGACAACCTGGCTGTTGGAGTTAAAATGTAAATGGTCTCAGATGACCACACGAACCATTTCAGAACAGAGATGGTGGTGTGGGATTTGACATGGAATGATACTGATGGAGCTAAATTTGTTATTGCTATTATACAGTACAATCTGAAAAATTTTCTACGAGCACAGACACTGATATATTTATGGCAAAATTACTTGACAAATACTTACTTATCATCGCCCTATTTAATGACAGCTAACAAAAAGGCCTCTTTCCCTTTCTCCCCTTGTAGCTGTATTTGCCACAGCTTTTTGGTGTATTACCGCCACCTTCAGTGACTCATTGTATTAGGTTAGCCTTGTGCATAGTGTGTGTGTGGCCATGTGCCAGGCCATGCAATGCTGTTAATGTTTGTCTTGGTGCCTGTAACATTACCTCTGATGAGGTTTAAGCCTCGTATGATTAAACTGTGGTGCATTTAGACAAATATAGTCGTAATGGCCTATTTTGGTTAACGCATGCGTTTCAGAACCTATTACGTATGATTGGTGTTGGACGGGCCCGGCCCACCTGATTTTCTCTGTGCCCACCCACACTGATTTCTGCCTAGATGTCTTTAATGTCCAAAATCCCAATTTAAATGTATCCTAGTAAGCAAAATTCAAGACATTTTCAGTGTCTGTCTCAATCACAGCAAAAATCAACTGCCTTGTTCTCGTGCACGGCCAACATTCTGTTGAGTTTTACATACACCCAGGATTTTCTGTTCCTTCATATTCATTCAATTTAGGATACATGTTTTTTAAAGTCTTATAATTTTGATTATTGAAGAAAGAAAACTTCCTGAATTTAAAGGCAAATGAGAAGATTAAAGCCAACCCTAGATTCAAAAGGGGATTTCTCAAACTTACTGTTTGTTAACTCCACCTCCCTCTCTCTCAGACCTGAGTCCAGCCAGACATAGCAGAGCACGAGGAGTACCCTCACACCCCCTCCAGGACCACCCTGACCACAGCATCAGACCAGAGCCAGACTTCCACAAACTATCTCTTGGTTTCCCCAGGGAATTGCTCTGTGGCTGAGCTGTGCAGCTCCAGCATGGTTTGGTGCTACCACAGACCGCACCGTAAGGAGACTAAACAGAGCAGAGCTGACAGTTCAGGCTGTTCATCCTCCTAGAACTGTCACAGGAAGCCCAAACCTGCCAGTGCCAGTGGGATTAGCAATGTAGGTGGTGTATCAATGTATATGATTATGCACTACATATTGGCATGTTGAGACAGATTTTGTATTTGCGTACACACACATCTACGTGAGTACATGTACACACTTGTTGCACAGGTTTATGTGCTCACTGACTGCATGTGATTCAACTTGGCTCCAGCCTGTCAGAATCCTTGCATTTCAACTTTGTCTCTCTCCCCTGCAGATAACATATCATTCAACAATTTCATCAAACTTTTAAGTAAGTGACATTATATTAACATTTAATTTTTGGGTTTGCAACTTCAGTATTTTACCAGCATTTTCTTTCCTACAGTTTTGGAGACACATTGTCATCTGGAAATATGTCTCTATGGTAACACTGGGGAGATAACTAAACAGGGTTATTTTTTATCAAGCAAGATGCTAACAGAAAATTTTGTGATAACTGCGCTGAAGTAGTTTTTTTTTGTTTCCACTTTACAAAGTGGCATATGCTCTTTTGAAATGTTGAAATGGAATTTGCCATCAGACCAACTCTCATGACATTTTATACAAGTGGTGCTGCCAGATCTAGTGGTTATAGTGAGTCATTGCTGCCTATATAATGCTTCCTTCGGTGGTTCGGTGGAGACGCCACCATGTTCGCTTTGTTTGGGTTCGCACGTCCCGTGGGTCGGTGCAGCAGCCGCGTCTGACTCCAGTTTCATTTCAGCAGTAAAACAATAGGCTGCAATTAAAATGTGTATGCAGGTTACTCTTTTTCATAGGATGTGTCAGCAAAGGTGACTTATGAATCTATTTGCTGTTGTGTTTTCAGTAAAATACTTTTCTAAATAACAGATCAAGACCTTGAGTTAGCACCATGTTTTTACAGTTGTCCCAAAAATTCCTCGTCCGTATGTTCAATTGTGTGTGGGCCCTGTGATGGCCTGGCGGCCTGTCCAGGGTGTCTCCCCGCCTGCAGCCCAATGACTGCTGGGATAGGTTCCAGCATCCCCGTGACCCTGAGAGCAGGATAAGCGGGTTGGATAATGGATGGATGGATATCTTTCTTTTTGTCTAACTAAAACGGTCTAAGGATAGCTTTAAATCTCAGGACATTAGTCAGCTTCATTATGAGGTTCATGAATCTGATTTAGCCTGTAGGGCAAGATGCCTTGAACTATGAAACAAATACAAACTAAGGTCTACTAAGAAGCACGTGCTATATTGTGTGTTTTCCAAATGCCAAATTTGTCAGAGATTGTATTTAGAGGTTGTGACACTTAAAGTCAAATGAAGCAAAAGGAGTAATAATGCAAAAATACATTTCTAATATTTTTTTCTCTGCATATTCTTATGGTACTTGCAAGAAGGAGAAAGCAGCTTAGGAAGCAAAAGTCAACTTTCGAAAGATGAGGTGGGGCAGATTTAAAGCGCTGCACTGTTGTAAAAGAGTAAATGCAAAGAAAATCTGCACTTAGTTTAATCTTTATTCATCTGGTTGAATCCAAGTGTTCAAAGGTTTCTGTATCTGTGAAAGCCTGGGAGAAATGACATTATATATTTAATGTCGTGACAAAAAAATTAACTATAATTATGCAGTGTGGTTTCTGAATGTTTTGTCACAGCAGTGAGGGGACAGGACTGCCTTATCCCCACTGGTGAGCGTAGTTAGCTCTCCGCCGCATACTGTGTATTACAACACGCCTATCTCAACACAAACTAAACAAAATGTTGATGGTTTACAGTTGTCTTGTTGATGTGTAGTGTTAATGATAATAGTAGTGATAATAATAATAGTGTTAATGACACGCAAAGGTTTTTTTGTTTTTTTTTCACATGGCCCAGACTCAGTGATTGGGTTGGGAGCTGTTCCAACCCAGTCATGCACTCAGTTGTGGGATATACCTAGAACTATTTAAAAAAAAAAAAAAAAATACATAGGAATAGCCTTGTTAGGAATTGTCATGTCATAAGATGTAGACACACACACACACACACAAAGTAGAAACAAGAGGACAGTAATTTAGCCTCAATTCAATTTATGGGCTGGAGAGGGTGTGTCACCTCTATTAGACATCCTTTATTGAAGATTTCTGCCCCTTGGTTTTACGATTCTGCCTCAAAGCGTGTGTCATGTTGCAACGTATTCTCATCCCATGGCGTCATGTATGGATAGGACGTGCAAAGTCCCCTTCCACATCTGTATAGACACGCAGTGGCTGTTGCAAAAACTCCAGCATTATTGAACTTCCGCCCTCAATCATTAATATCAATGACATACAGGTTAAGCGGTGCTACATTTTAACAAGATGTGATCGTTTCCTCATGCACAGGAAATGACGCTTGCTACTAGGCACGATAAAAAATGAACATGGGATTTTAAATGTTTTTTCGACAACACGTATTTTGTTGCAAACCCTACTGCCAACTCGCCATTGCTGAAGAACAAAACAAAAAGTCCGAGACCCCCGTGATAGCAGTTCATTTGAGGAGAGGGCCGTTTCACACCTGATAGTCCGCTTCTAGTCCGCTTCTTCTTCGGCTGGTTCGGTTCCCTGTCACACCCGTTCGTTTGCTCTGCTCCGAATCAGTTGATGGGTTGTTGCAGCGAACCAAAATGCAGCCGCACCAAGCCACGTGAGACAGTTAATTTCACTCATTGGTCAGATGTGTCTGGGGCGGGAGCAATGACGTAGCTCCTAAACTGCTCTGCAATTGGTCAGAATTTCCATGCGAGAAAACGCGAAAGAAACCCCGGGAAGTAGAATAACGGACAACGGGCCACAAGTAATGTCGCAGTGATTTCACAATGGAGAGACAACTGCGCGGGTTGATCTTGGCGTTGATCATTATTATTATTATTATTACATCGTTTGCATTTGTCACTTTCGGCAAACAATAAAGTTTGAAAATGAGTCGCGGCTTGAAGATAGCGTTCTGATGCACTGGAGACGCCGAAGGCGCATATCGAGACGCTTCATGAGTATCCCATAATGCACAGCATAGCTGGCTACGGGAGACCGTTTAGTCCAAAAATGCGCAGTGCCTTCTGCAATGGGGTCGGTCCGAGGTCGGATCACGTTCTCGCCAAAAACGAAGGTCATGACATTGGGCGGCAGGCGGGGAGACACCCCGGACAGACCGCCAGGCCATCACAGGGCTGGCCCACATTCACACCTAGAGACAATTCGGTACAGCCGATTCACCTGACCTACATGTCTTTGGACCGTGGGAGGAAACCCACGCAGACATGGGGAGACACGCAAACACAGAGGACGACCCTCAAGTTTGGACTACCCCGGGGCTCGAACCCAGGACCTTCTTGCTTTGAGGCGACCATGCTTCCAACGTGTGCAGTTGCAGAAACGTTAATACAACATAGACACACAAGACTGGGGTGACTCATGACATTTTACTTTTCACAACACTAAACATGCGCCACTGTTGACACAACAGACCCAAAGGCAAACTTCCGGGCCTCCATGAAGGTGTGGGAATTGACTGTGCCCCATGCTGCTTTCTTTAGGTGCGTTGTGGTGTTAACTTGTTGTTTGTTGTATTCTTGTGTACTTTATGGAAGGACTGCATTGAATGGGTAGCCTAACATAGTTTTACTTGTTATTTTTTTTTAACTTTTTGCTTTTACTTCCCATCAACAGCCAGCCTATGCCACCGCTGAGCTACACCAGAAATGGAGGACGGCTTGGTGAATAGACTGTGTATTGCTGTCTGCCAGGAGGTAAGCAACAGCAGCACTCTTCTAACACACACTCACACACACACACACACACACACACACATTAACACACACAGCTCTTTATTATGACAGGAGGTTTTGCATGTGTCATGTGGCTCATTCATGTGTCGAGCGCCCTTCCTCATGTCCAGCGTCACATGTGTCCTAGTCCACCCTTGTGAATGCAAAGAGGATTAAATGAAAATCTTTCTGCGTTGTGTTGACATGTATTCGCCGAGAGTGACGCACAGTGGGGAGGAAATGACATGTCATTTACATGCGCTATTTACATCTCAGCCATTCATTTGATTCGCTTATCTGTAATAATTCACTTTGATTATAAAAGCCCAGCAAACTGCAATTCCTAGAGCGATTGTGTTACAGGGACCAACACTGTAGGGGCCAAGCATCCACGCCAGCGCACCCCGACAACAGATGGAAAATAGAATAAGAATTAAAGCAGTCACAGAATATCTTTCTGATGAAGTTGTGCTACCCCATTTTGACCTGTCAGTCATAAAAGACAGCAGGTTTTGTTGTCATGATGAATGAGATATGACATTTTGTTAGGGAAGGTCTCAGTAACAGGGCTCATAACTGGAAAAGGTGCCCGTCATGTCCTATCATTTTAGGGGAGCAGGCGTTGTTTCTTAACCATCTCGGATTTATGTCTGGTTTTTGCACATTTTCATTGCTGGGGGTGATCCTGGATCATGCAGAAAGTCAATTTGTTTTTGGGCTGTTGGTCTTTGTTCTCGTGGATAGCCTACCTATCAGATAGAGATAGCTGAGATGTCAAAGGTGTCATTCTTTTGCGCTCCCCCTCCTTCTCTCTCTCTCACCCTCCCTCTCTCTCTGTCTCTCTCCCACTCACTGACAGTGTGTGTGTGTCCAGGTGATCTGACTGACTCAGAGCATCTTAAATCTGTATAATCTACTGCTTAAAGATGCAGTCCTGAAGATTTACACACAAATAAATGTCCTTTTTTGATACCGTCCATCCCTTTCATATTCAAAACAATAACTAATCCATGTGGTGGCAAGAATCCGGGGATTAGCAACAAGAGAGGTATTCATGCTTTTCTGTTTGCTCATTTTGATGGTAACTGTCTGGAAGGATTTTCCCAGGAAAAATGATGTGACGCATAACTTGTGCATTTTATTACCTGTTTTAACAATGGGAATGTGAGTGTGATGCCCTCTGGCATGTAACTGTGATTGAGGGCTACATACATTTGTTTGACTTGATTTGGCCGCTAAATGTGGGAGAAAAGGGCAGGAGGCAGTGAGTTTGCTGGAGTGAAGTTGTGGCGAACAAGCAGCTATGGCAGAACAAGCTTGCGGAGGACCGTTACAACATCCATCCATCCATCCATCCATCCATCCATCCATCCATCCATCCATCCATCCATCCATCACCTATACCCACCTAAACCAACTCTGAAACGTGGAGACTGCCGTCTATCCCAGCAGGCACTGGGTGAAAGGCAGGGAGACACTCAGGACAGGTCACCCGTCTGTCTGAGACAATACAACATCATCATCATTTGACAATGGGGAAGGTGGGGACAACATCACTGGTGACTCTGGGTCATTTTGAATGGATCTCCAGGATTTGGAGTGGTCAGACACCCATACAGCTACTATAATACTAATTACTAATATAATCCTATAATAACTATAGTCAGACACACAATGTTCACTATTGTGGCTGTAAACTCAACTCGCTGTCAAACCAAGACCCTAGACCCCTCCCCCCCCCACTCCATTCTTCTTAACATTGTGTTCTTTATAGTGTTTTAGTCTATTTCTAACAGCTGGGGGAAAGAACAAAAAATAATTGTAGTTGTTTTTCATCCTTTTAGCCAGAACACACAAAGAGTCAAGTCAGTTTTATTTGTATAGCCCAATATCACAAATTACTAATTTGCCTGAAGGGGCTTTACAGCAACACAACATCCTGTCCTTAGACCCTCGCATCGGGTAAGGAACAACTCCCTAAAAAAAAAAAAGGGAGAAAAAATAGGAAGAAACCTCAGGTAGAGCAACAGAGGAGGGATCTCCCTCCCAAGACGGACAACGTGCAATGGATGTTGTGTTTACACAATTTACACAACACAATATTGAGAGAGGATAACAAAATTATAATGGTATTATAAAATATATGAAGAATATGATGAGGAGGATGCCAAGCAGTGTCCAGACACCACCGGAACAGCCCAGGACCTGAGCCACGCGACCACCGTCACCATGGAGACGTGACAGGAGGACAGACTGCATATGCACACAAGGGAGACTCGCATCACACCATTCACACACACAGCAGAAGAGACAGGAGAAGACATCACTCAGGGAGAGAGAAAACGTGAGAGAAGAGAACAGCTTGTAGTAGTCAATAATCTATACTCTATAATCTCATGGGCAGAACAGTGGTTGGTAAATTCATTGAGACAGAAACCGACCCGCCATGCAGTACAGGTTGTGAAGCACTCAACTTAAAGGCAACTAACTGTAGGTTAAGGCTGAAAGATGAGTTTTAGGTTTGGATTTAAAGGACTCAACAGACTCTGATTGTCTGACGGCAGCAGGCAGGTTATTCCTCAAGAACAGGGCCCGATAGGAAAAGGCCCTGCCACCTGCTGACTTCTTTTTAACTTTGGGTACACACAGGAGCCCTGTATTTTGAGAACGAAGAGCTCGAGATGGGATGTACGGTTTAAGGAGATCAGACAGGTGAGATGGGACAAGCCTATTTAGGATTTTATAAGTCAGCAGAAGCACCTTGTATTCTGATCTAACATGGATAGGAAGCCAACGAAGGGAGGCAAGAGTTGGTGTAATATGGTCAAATTTCGTAGTTTTAGTTAGGATTCTAGTAGCAGCATTCTGAACCATCTGAAGACTTTTAGTACTAGAATGTGGCAGACCTGAAAACACAACATTACCGTAATCACGTCTGGATGAAACTAATGCATGTATTAGAGTCTCTGCATCAGCCATGGACAGGAAAGACCGAATTTTAGCTATGTGGAGCGCAGAGTGCCTATCTTTAAAATATTCAGCATATTTATTTGGTGCAGTAAGTTCAGAAATAAATTCCATACCCCCTCCCTCCACACACACACACACACACACACACACACACACACACGCACACACGCACACACACAGTCCAGACTTTCATTATTGAAGTATGTTGGAAAGTTGTCCTTTTCATCACTTCAGCCCATTTGCTTTTTGTTACAGTGAAATATTTTACAACAGTAATGATGATGATGATAATGATGATCCTGTGGGATTTCATACTGCGCTAATTTCAGCCTATTCGCTACAAACAACATATCTCGTGTCACATGTTGTTAGTGAAACATGTTTATGTAAGAGTACAGCAATATGAGTTTAATTCATTATAAAAAGTCTTTCAGTTGTCTTCTGTACTCAGGTCTTTCTTACTCTAATTTTTCCTTATTCTGGGGGAGAAGGGTGTTTGTTTATTTTACATATAATGTACTCACACTGTAAAAGTTAAACAGGAGGACCTTCTAACTGCTTGAGTGCAATAAATTGTTTTATTATTATTATACCATCAGAATTTGGCTTATAATAATAATAATAATAGTAATAATAATACTATACTATATCCCACACCACAACTCCACAATCCATTATGCCCATATACAATCCTATATACTCCCACTATATTACACTATACTATCTTATGTACCAGAAGTATACACTATATATTCACCTGCCATCCACCTCACAATACATACTATATTATATACCTATGTTACAACCACAACAATAACAACAATAATTTGTAACCAGTATACAGCAGTTGTGTGTGTATTTACAATTGTACATTTGTATTGCACAAACATTTGTGTTGCACAGCTGGTTTAAAGCGGTCGTGCACATTGTAGATATGCAGATGAGACATCGTGGCCAGAGGGGGCTATTTACAAAGTGTCATATTTGCATAATAAGTGTCTGTTCCTGCACCATGCTGTTAAGTGCTCATGAGAGAGCTGTCTGATAGTTTTGGTGCACATTGCTCTGTAGTGCTTGCCAGAGGGTAGGAGTTCAAACAGACTGTGTCCTGGGAGTGAGCGCTCTGTTCTGATTCTGCCCGCCTGTTTCCGGGCTCTAGAGGTTTACAAGTCCTGCAGGGTAGGCAGGGGAGCGCCGATGATTTTTTTTCTTCCTGCTGTTCACTGCAGTCTGTTCCTATCCTGTTTTGTTGCTGCTCTGAACCAGACCATGATTGATTCAATGACTGCACTGTAGAACTAGCCCACCAGCTCTTGTGGCAGACCACATTTCCCAAATTGCTGCAGAATGAACATCATCAGCTGGGCCTTTTTGAGGATGGAGTTGATATTGATCTCCCACTTCTGGTCTTTGGAAATGGTAGTTCCCAGAAACCTGATGGTCTCCATGGTTGACACAGGGCTGTTGGATATTGTGAGGGAGGGGGAGCAGTGCTGAGGGGTGTCTCCTAAAGTCCACTGTCATATCCACAGTCTTGAGCATTATCAGCTCCGTCATACTCGGTTGTAATGTATATCCACTCTGTGGTGGCATTGTGGTGGACTAGGAGCCCTGTGTCTCATTCAAAAGGGTAAATTGGGCATAACATATTGACGCTTTGTCAGTGCAGTCACTATATTTTAAACATATGACGCCATGGGATGAGAACGGGCTCAGAACCCTGACTGTGGCGTTACCTTACCACAGTCCCCATTACACATGGACCCTTCAGGCATCAGCCGCTATACATGGGCCATAATCAGGAATCAGGAACACTTTATTTGTCATCGTTTCCCCCAGCCCACAGCAGTGCAACACAAAGACAAAAACACATCCAAAAACTACAACAACTTCAAGAATACATGTACTAATCAACACATATATCCAAACTAACATATATCCAAACTATAAAAAAAAAATCACTGTCCAAGGGAACGAACGCCAGCCAGGATGACTGTCGGAACTGCCGGTCTGCATAGGCTAGCCGTTAGCTTTGCCTGCCGCACTTCTGCATCCTGTCAGACCACCCTCGGTGCTTCCTCCTTAGGTGCAGCTCCAGGCAGGACTATGGACCTTGGGCCCATTGGATGCAGCGGACCAGGCTCCCCCAGCCAATCCAGTGCCAGCTCTCCCGGCCATCAAATGAAGACAAACTTAAGTGCAGACGTGAACAAAGAAACTGTATGGATGGTTCTTTGTGAGGCCGCCACAAATGTGAATTTGCGCCGCCAACTTCCCAGAGTGGTACTGGGTGAGGCCGCTACAAACGTGAATTCGCGCTGCCATCTTCCCACCCCAGAAGCAGAAATCCCAGGTCCCCCGGTTTGCATCCTCCCTCATATGGCTCTGCAATCGTAAAGAAGGATTCTTAATCGATGCATTTGAGATTGCCTGGAGCAGTTTTTTGAATTTACGTATTATCTCCATTTTTTTCCTGGTTTCGGTCTGACCTGATCCTGCACAGTCACATAGCAGACCTCGTATAGCGCTCAAAGAACCTTTTCCTTCCCTTACATCAGAGATTAGAGTCCACCTCTTACAAATAATCCCAGACTACAGTCCCTCATGCAGCAGTACATTAACACAAAGACAAAACACTGCACTTCACAGATGTAAGCCATGGCTTAGCTTTTTCTGTATAACCTTGCTCACTCTCGTGGAGTTGTGTCTTTTCCATGGAATTGACCTGTGTGAATGTCCTTGACTGATGCGAGCCTGTTTGTCTCAGTCATGCTGTTCAAAAGTTCTCTCTTCTTCTCTGGTCATATCTCTTCGCTAGGAAAATGCATCGCCTGCTTGTGTATTTTCAACTGTGGTCGTTTCTCCAAATCTCTCCGTAAGAGTCCAAGAGAATCTATACTTCCAACAGGTCTGGATGGTGGAAGGCAGGATAAAAAAATCACAGTTTCTCATTAGGTCAGTGGTAGTCTGAGAGGCCACCTCTCTTTAGCTCCACTTTCACCCTTCTAAATCAGAACACTGCAGGCCCGAATGGCAAGGGAAAGCCGCTAGGCGCTGAGATGCAATTAGACAGTCCATTATATAAAGGCATATTCAGATAACAGGGGCACCAATGAGGTCAGTACGCGCCTTTTGTTTTGGGATTAATGAGATTTTTAATAAAACAAAAAAGTGCCTCCTTCCTTATTGTCATGACCTAATGAGGGCCCCGGTGGCGCGGGGCCATATTTGGTGGGAAAGTCCCAGAGCCGTGCCTGTCTCCCAACACGTCCAACCCCCCCCACCCCTTCTTCCCTTTTTACTCTCCCTCCTACAGTACCATCCATCGCCTGCACCTGCAATACCCTGTACTTCTGCCCTGTGCATTCTGGATGAACCCCCTCACTCACACACTCTCACACACACACACACACACACTCCTGGCCTGATACACACAAATGTGAACAAACAGACACACACAGACAGACACACACGCACATGCACACACGCACGCACACAAACAAGGCCCAGCCATTTGATGTGAAGCAGCCACCCAGTGTTTGTATTCAATGAGGTACCAAACGAACGTTCAATTACCATAAAATGCTGTGGGCATTTAGCCCCACAACACAATGAATGGCAACATAGAGCTCATTGAGGTTATCAACAAGAGGACCAGTGGTCAATTGGGTCATTGAACGGGATTGTTTGACAGTCCCAGAGCCGAGGCCACAGGAGCAAGTAAAGTTCAAAAATCCCCCTGGGTCGAATCGAGAAGTTTGTCACAGAATCTGTTGGAAGGAGCTGTCAGGAGTGATTAGGGGGCATGAAAGGGCTCGCGATCAAACGGGTTCTGTCCCAACGCTGCGCATTTAATTAGAATTTGCATGTCTTTGTTCCTGACCCTTCAGCAAGCATGATCTGATTACAAGGGTGAACAGTTACCACTGGGGGAAAGGGGAACTAGCGATGGGGCGGCTGCACTTATTTGTCTAACAAAACTTGAGTTTTCCTTTTCTTTTTTTTTTGAAATAGCAACATATCACCTTGACTTGGCCAGCGCTCTAACCGTCCAGCCCTGCTGGATCCCTGCAGTCAAATCCAGCAGAGGAGAGAAGCCTCAGGTACTGCGGACTGGTAAACCCAGCATGTAGTTGGCTCTCCTGTCTCCCACTGAATTGTGGGAGTTTGTGGGAGTGCAGAGAGGCGGAGGGGGGGGGCGGAGCCCTTGCTGGCTCATTAATTGGGAGGCACAGTGCCCTTTGACCCTAATGATGTAGGGTGACAGGGCAAACGGGGTGAGGCGATTGGCTAGCAGCTTCAGTGTTTGAATGTGCCACCAGTGGTGTTCCGGAGTGGAAAGGGCAATGTCACACACAACCCCCCAACCCCCCCACCTCCCCTCCGCCCCCACCGCCTCCGCTCTTTTTTCTCTTTATAGTCTGTCTTCCCTTCTCTCCTTTTCTTTTTCATTCTTTCTTTCTTTCTCTTTTTCTTTTCCCTTGTGTTGCTACTCTTTTACTCTTCTTTTACTGTCAGTTTTCCATTGGTGGCAATTTACTGCACGGCTCTTCTACCTGTAAAGTCCTTTGGAAACCCCGTTTCAGAAAGAACCTAACAAATAAAATGAACATTACTATTAATGAAATAATAATAATAATAACCATAGTAATCATAATAATGATCATAATTATAATAATAATGATGATACTAATACTATTCATAATAATAATGATAATGACAATAATAATGATAACATACTTCTACTACTAATGGTATTGTCGTTTTCATTATTATCATTATTATTGTTAAATCTCTTCACTTTCCTTTATTTATTTATTTTGTGCTGCCCCCCCCCCATATCAAACCAAATTGTTACAGATCACATGTTGATGCAGTTTTGTATTTCACAGATGCTGTGAGAGAAATTATTAGCACCACCCACCAACAATGGAAACGTAAACCCGTCCACGGCAACAGAAATGTTCTTGGCAGATTAAAGTGAAACCGGCTCAGAGGCCGAACACCTTTTTACAGCGAGCGGGTTCGAAAGTAAAACAAGGCGGCGACTGCTCACTTAGAAAAATATTACCTTCCGAGCAAACTCATCACTGAATAGAACTGAAGTCATCGGCTGTCTAAGGGTCTTTTTCTTTCAAAAGCAGCACTTCAGAGGGAATACTCATTAGTTAGTTTATTTACATTTCTGCTATTAATATTTAATTTGGGGGATAAAGACAGCTCTAAAGTGAAACCTTTAATTTGTAGATGGTCAGAAAGCATGTTCACATGTTTCTGATTCCTGTCCAGTTTGTGTGTGTGGACATGAAGAGCTGCCGTCCATACGTGTGTCATTAACACACGGTTAGCTGCCCATCGCATGATGAGCCTCGTCTTTGTTGAAGAGTCTCCAGTGTGTCTGGGTTAAACACACGCACCCGGTTTGATCTCTAAGCACCGCTTCACCCCGCACCTCACCCTCATCTCCTCCTCCTCCTCATCTCCTCCTCTTCCTCCTCCTCATCTCTTTCACTTCACTTCTCCCCTGTCCCTTCCCTGTTGCGGTGTTAATTCAGTTCACGGTAACTGTGATGAAAAATATTCGGCCATGGCCACATTTCCGTGATGAAAATGAGCCAATAACCAACAAAACTCCACCTTTATTTTCCGTTGTGGCTGCACTGACGTAGCTTGTTAACTGACAAACTGAAGAACAACAAAGAATGTTAGCTCTGAGCTAAAAGATTAGCTTTTAGATTAGCTCAGAACTGGATTAGCTCAGAACTGGACCAAAACAAGGCAGTAAGGGAATCAAAATTCCCCCACAGTCTGAGAGGTATCTCAGAATCCATGAGGAAATGTAAATGTCATGGTTTTCATTTACAAAGACGAGTTTTGATTTTGTGAGTTTCTCCTTTTTTTTCCATGGAAAGAAATTGTTTTTCATCAACAAAATTCACGCCCCGCTTGTTTCCTCCTCCTCCTCCGTCTCATCCCTTGTTACCCCTCTCACCTGGTCCTCTTTCCCTTTCACCCCTTCTCTCCTCCCCCACTTCATTGTACCCCCTTCAAAATAATTTTTTTTTGTCAAGTTTGAAGAAGTGCATGTACCTTGAAACGTCACTTTTTGGATGTCTGAATAAATTTGTATTTTAGTGAGCTACGGTGTGCGGACTATCGTTTATCCTCATTTTCCAAATGGCCTGGCCTGACGTCAGAATGACGGAAGTTGAAATGATATGATTTCGTTCACCAAGCCACTGTGCATCCAGGCAGAAAAGGGGCTCCTTGTTGCACTGCTGTGCTTTGGGTACTCCCCAAACCCTGCAATAATGACCCTTTCCCATTCATTAGTGTCTGCTCAGTCAATCATAACACATCAGAAATGAGTTTAGTATTCAGGCGCAGGACAATTGACCTTGTGTGTGCCCTTCCTCACCGGCGAGCTGTCACAGGGGCTTCATCCAAATTGAGGCAATTATCCCCGATGTGTCTCCCCCATTAAGATGAGTGTCTCCTCTGTGTCCTAATGACGGCAGTGGGACATGGCCTAATCAGGCCCAGCATTAGAGTTTACATCTACCCCTCAGTGGCACACCTAGGGAGCAGGGTACGGGAGGAACCCGATCAACAGACCGAGTGCACATCAGGGAGCAGGAGGCAACAAGGGGGTGCTTGAGAAAACAGCAGGGATGAAGCTGTAAGGCTCATTCGGAGACAGGAAGACGCAAGACGGGAAACTCTGTGGCTATGTTCATCATCAACACTAGAAAAATATGCAGACCACGGAGCTTAGAAATGAATGGAATGCGCTTTAAATGGACTTTACCAGTAAATGTACAAGAGACGTATTTCTTTGAGCAACATATTTGGAATGTCTGTGGTCTCAGCAATGTTATTATAGATCTAACTAAGAAGGCAATCCTGTAAATCTTTTGAAAAGGCCATATTAAACATCTTTTGGGTGTGCATCGACGACATATTTTTGGCCCTTGGTAGGTTTTTGCTACAAAAAGCTAGGCTAACGAAGAAGCCCTAGCTAGCCTAGCTATGTTGTCAATTTATGCATCAAAATGAGAAAATACTTTATTTGCAGTGTTGACATTAACATTCCTGATATTTAAGCTGTTGATTCCTATTCCACATACAACTGAAGGTGAGTCAGACGTTCTGCATTCATACTTGTAGCCGGTCAGTTAGCTAATGTTGCTATTAGCTAACTAACCTGCTATGCATGACAGGCACATGGGGGTTCTTAGCAAGACATTCTTGCGCATGTGCAACAAGCAGTGAGGACTTCTTCAGTGGTTTTCATTTTCGATGATGACATCTCCCAGCCGTATTTTTCTAATTTCCCTCTTCGTTCCTTCACACTCTTTGGTACAGCCACATCCAGAATCATTTGATTTTCCTACAACAGTAAATAATCAGGAATTCTGTCTTGGTGGCACAGAGACCATGTGACACATTGTGATTTTGGTAAGAATTTGAGTAATTTTGGTCAAATTTAAACAGTATTAATGATGACTGACTTGAAATGTTGTCAAAGTTGGTGATGACAACTAAGCCCGTCACCTATGAAAAAAAAATCTATCATTCGATCACACTGGGTACTCATTTTCCGCTATTCAACAATAAAGCTGGACAGCAAACAGTCGTTTCCCACAAGAACACGTTCAACTAAAATGCAAGACTGAAGTAAATGACAATTGTATTATTGTCAATAAATTTATGCATAAAACACATTTCCTTTAACAACTGTCTTGATGACAAAAATATTGAGCCAGTATAGCAATTTTCTGTTCATAGATGAAGGATTTATAATTTCAACATGGCGTTTTGCTAAAAGATGAGGCTGATGGCACAAAAGGCTTTTGGAAATATATACTTGGCACATTATAGACTTGGTAAATTTTCATCATCTCTGGATTATTTTTTGATTATTTTGGAACTCAGTCCTGCTGTGTTTGAGTGAGCAGGACAGGGATTAAACTGGTGAGTCACAGACGAGTGGAGTTTGTGGTGCCTTTAGACAGACCAGACTGAGCTGGCTCTCAGAGAGCTCATTAAATTACGAGAAAAAATTGTTCCTGTAATGCAAGTTTTCTTCCACAAGTTTAATTTTTGGTGGGATCTGCAAAGTAAAAAAAAAACAAGATTAAAACAACAGCGGCGTCCAGGCAGCGTAGTGGTCTATTCCGTTGCCTACCAACATGGAGATCTCCGGTTCGAATCCCCGTGTTACCTCCGGCTTAGTCGGGCGTCCCTACGGACACAATTGGCCGTGTCTGCGGGTGGGAAGCCGGATGTGGGTATGTGTCCTGTTTGCCGCACTAGCGCCTTCTCTGGTCAGTTGGGATGCCTGTTCACGGGGGAGAGGGAACTGGAGGGAATAGTGCGATCCTCCCACATGCTACGTCCCCCTGGTGAAACTCCTCAGTGTCAGGTGAAAAGAAGCGGCTGGTGACTCCACATGTATATCGGTGGAGGCATGTGGTAGTCTGCAGCCTTCCCCGGATCAGCAGAGGGGGTGGAGCAGTGACCGGGATGGCTCGGAAGAGTGGGGTAATTGGCTAAGTACAATTGGGAAGAAAGAGGGGGGCAACAACAACAACTTGTCACCAATTTGGATTACATTCGTATCTGTTTAACATGCATTATCTCAGCGTTTCCCAACCCAGTCCTCAAGGAACCCCTATCCTGCAGATTTTCCTTGTAACTGCATAGGTAGCCCTGCTTGTACTTACTCAACCAATCATCTCACAGCACTTAATTATGGAATGTGTACAACATCTGACATAATTCATTGCTGATTGGTTGAATAACTACAGTCTGGTCTGATTGGTTGCTAGCTTTTGGTGGGATCTGCGAAGTAAAAAAACAAATACAAGATTAAAATAACAACAACATGTCACCAATTTGGTTTACATTCATATCTGTTTAACAGGTATTATCTGTATATTTCCAAAATAATGCATTGGTATTTGGTTAAATCCCCTGTGGTTACTCAACTTAAATTGTTTTTAATTCTAACTGAAATTTTTCGAACCATTTCAGTCTACGTTTAAATTTTTTCCCTTTACAGAAACTGTGTACATGAGTTGGAAAGTTATATTTTGCTTGCAATCGACTCTGATTCTGCCACATTGTGTTATGGTTGTGTTTTCATCTCTGTCTCCCTCTTCCCAATTTAGTATCTCAGCTTTCTCCGGCCCTGTGTGTCCTCATTTGCCCACCAGAGGTCACAAGTTTGAATAATCTCAGCTGCATCCTGTTCTGTCATCACCCAGGTGTGTCCTATGAGAGCCAAGGTGAATTTAAGTCCCCTTGCAAAGCAAAGCCTTGAAGGTGTATTTAAGGCTTTACCTTGCCAGCCAGCAGTGCTGTGATTTGCTTTGTGTATATCTCTAGATTTGTGGTTGCTTTTTTATCTTGTTTTGTGATGACTGAAGTTTCTCTAGTAAACTTAGTCCTGCCATTCTTGCCTCCTACGTGCTCTCTACTTTTTCAGTTCTCTTTTCCTGCATTCCCACAGTGTTATTGCTATACTGCAGCTTTTGTTGACAGTGGCATATACTTAGATCACCTTGAGAACTAGATAAGTGTTTCTGGAATTGTTTTTTCTTCGGTAAAGTGCTATTTAGCTTAGAGAAGATGATGTGTTGTTCATGGTAGTATCAACTCCAAATACTCTGCAGGGAACTTTGGTGTTCCCAAGGGTTCAGTTCTTGGCCCTTTGTTCTTTGATACACCATGTTGTGCAACCTGGACACATCGTCAGTAATGAACCTGGGGTCATCAGGTGTTTCGGGTCTTAACATCAGACACCTTTGCCCGAGCAACCCAGTTGGGGGTGATCAAGCCTCGACTTGTGTCCATGCATCACCCATCTTCACCCAGAGCCAATGCGAAGCCTTTTCAGCAGCTTCCAAGATGTTCCTAATGGGTCTTCTCCTTTGCAGCCCACAAATCCCCAAGAGTCCCAGGACCTGGTGTAGAGACTGGCCTGCAAAGCCCCTGCAGCCCACTGCAACCGCCTCACAGTGGGCCTTCCACCCATTCCTCCGACACTCAGCTACCAGATCTGAATACCTGGCTCTCTTCTTTTCTTGTGCCTCCTCCATCCATCTTCCCAGGGAACTGTTAGCTCTAGCAAAACTACTTGCTTGGTTGCCACAGACATCAGGACCATGTCTGGCCTGAATGTGGTAGCTGCGATGGTGTCTGGGAACCTTAGTTGTCTCCCTACGTCGACCAGGAACTGCCAGTCCCTTGCTGCTGCAAGCAACCCACCCTGGGTGTCTCCTGCTGAAACAAAGGCAATGGTGCAATGGTGCATTTTGTCAGGCTATCCATGAACGCTCTGGTTCATGGATAGCCTGACAGTATATATATATCAACACAGATACAGGAAAAAAAGTTTTTGATACATTGCAGTACAGGCCTGTTTTGTGCGCCGCACACTGATCAGTTGCTAATGTGGTTAAACAAAGAATCATACAGTTTACGTTGCCCAGCGTCACGCCCCTAATTTCGGTTGGACAGCAACCAATCAGATGAGGAAATATTTAAATTATAACAACCAATGGGGTAGGTACTTATGATGTACAGCAGCCAATGGAGGGCTAGAAAACTTAACAATCAATGGGTTAAGGGACTGGGGCTTGTTTTGAAAAGCATTTAGGGGCCAGGGCACTGTTGAAATGGCGTACATTAAAATATAACAAGGTAGTTTACAGTGCTGCTTGAAAGTATGTGAACCCCTTGAGCAGTTTAGATGTTTCTGTTGTTTTACCATGATTTTCTTATTCCATCATCACCAGTTTTTATGTATGAAATGTCAGATATATGTTTATCAGTTGCATGTACTTTTTTAGTGAGACTTGTTTAAGTAGCCCAAAAACTACATGAAACATGGAATTAGTGTATGTGCAAAAGTAAGTGAACCCCCAGCTTCATTGGTTAAGTCAAGCAGGTAACAGACTCGGGTGAAACACATTTGGGTGCTTAATTAATCATTTAAGCAGACCAATGAAATGAGACATCCTTGGGAAAGGGTTTGGCCTGCACTAATTAAAAGAGAGAGGAAACCAACCAAACCACTGTGGTCCCATACAAATCAACAATGCCGAGAGCAAAGGAGATATCCGAGGACAGAGGGTAGTGACAGCCCATCAGTCTGGGGAGGGCTATAAGACCATCTCCAAAAGATTCCAGCTCCATCCATCCACTGTAAGACATATAATTTACAAATGGAGGGCCTTCAACATGACAGCAACTCTGCCTAGAAGTGGACGCCCATCAGAACTATCACCCAGAAGCACCAAAAAAATAATAAATCAGGTAAAGGCCAACCCACACATCACCTCTAGAGAGTTGCAGACCTCTCTGGTAGCATCTGGGACAAATGTGCATGCGTCTACAATCAGATGGAAATTGAATAGCCATGACATTCATGGGAGGGTTGCTAGAAGGAAGCCTCTGCTCTCAAAAAAGAACAAAGCTGCCCATTTCAACTTTGCCAGAGAGCACTTGGACAAACCAGAGACTTTCTGGAAGTCCATTCTCTGGACAGACGAGTCCAAAATAGAATTATTTGGTCACAATCAAAACCAACGTGTTTGGAGAAAAGCCAACACTGCATATGAAGAAAAGAACCTCCTCCCAACAGTGAAGCATGGTGGTGGAAATGTGAAGGTCTGGGGCTGCTTTTCTGCATCTGGACCTGGACGACTCCATATTATCCAAGGAACCATGAATTCTCCGGCATGTCAACAAATTCTTGACCAGAATCTCCTGCCATCAGTCAGGGAGTTGGAGCTGGAACGGAAATGGATTATGCAACAAGACAATTACCCAAAGCATTCCAGCAAAACTACAAAGGAATGGCTTCAGAGAAAGAGGATTCGTATTCTGGATAGGCCCAGTCAAAGTCCGGATCTTAATCCAATTGAAATGTTGTGGCAAGACCTGAAGAAGTTGGTACATACCAGATGTCCCTCCAACCTCTCTCAACTGGCTGAGTTCTGCAAGGAGGAGTGGGCAAAAATCTCCATAAGCAGATGCGAGAGACTGGTTAGTGGTTAAAGAAGACGTTTGGTTGAAGTAATGGCTGCAAAAGGAGGAGCCACAAGCTACTAATACAAGGGTTCACATACTTTTGCACATGTTAAATTTTCAGTTTTTGTGAAATAAACCACCTTTGTTGAATTAAATAATGAATATATATCTCTTTGTGTGTGTGTGTCCATTATTTGGAAGGTGTGCTTTACAAATTGGGAATAAGCTTATTTGAATGTTTTTTACAAAAACGGTGACCATGTCTGGAGGGTTCACAAACTTTCAAGCAGCACTGTATGTGAATTATATAGTGGCGTGTTATTGGGGAACAGTTAGAAGGACAGGCAGTTAAAATATTAAAAAAATATTTAAAAAAAACTCTATTAAATGTCATATGTGTGTCATCTAATGGGGGGGAGAATAATAAAGACGTTTTACTTATAGTTACAAAGGAGATTTTTTTTTCGGTGTGTACAGCTGGTGGCCAATTCATTTCTATTATTCAAGGTGGACATATCAGGTCTGCAAATAATAGAATACTTTTCTGTGATATATATATATATATATATATATATATAAAACTTTGTTAAAAGAAACACTCAACGGTAGGGAAAGTGCTCAACAAATAAGGAGCAAAATAATCCAGTGAGTCAAGTAAATTCTTTATGAGACAGTACAAGCCTGTTTCATGCCATAAGCAATCATTATTAAAGATGATTGCTTATGGGGCTAAGGCAATTATTGGCCTAAAAAAGACTAATAATAACTTATTATGGCTATCTTGTTAAAACTATTGTTATAACAGAAATAAGCGTGTTTTTAATCTGTTTGACTCTTGCTGGGTTCAGGTTGTAAAACATAGATTTAGGCAAATAGCTGATGGAATGTGGAACTGGAGTTGGCCCCACCCACTGCTCCTAGTGGCTAGGAAGGGTTAAATGTGGAGGACAGATTTCAGTTCAATGTATGCGAGTATTGAGAAATGACAATAAAATATAAATCTTATAAATATAAATCTCAAATCTTGAATTTGTCTGCGCTAGTATGCTTTTTCTGCGCTTCTGTTTCACAGTGCTTTCTCGGGCATTGCCTTGGATTCAGAGCCTATTATAATGAGCATTTATGCAGATCTATAGTTTATCCACAATAAGAAAGAACTGTTACAAGCTGTTGTGTCACAAAAAGTGCATAGATCAGACCTCATTCAACCAAATCTCTCGGGATTACACCAAACCTTTTGGAACATGACAATATAAACAATACTGTAGAATAACAGAATCCTTAACAATTAATATCTTTAATTAAACTGAAAGACACGTGTTGCAACGCTATGCCGTCCATCTGAGCCAACAACGGAGAAACGTCTGGCTGACTCCTTCCCGAGTCATGCTCCCCCACCCCCGCTGAAGCTCCGAGTATAAATGGTATTCGGGACAGCCGTAGTAGAATCCCACTCACTGAACTGAAAGATGGTCAAACGTGCAGTTCAGCTCGCTAACTGGTGAACTGAGAACAGTCGCTCATGAAGAATAAGCCAGTGAACTGAGAATGTAGTTTGCAAACTGATGTCAAGTCCTATGCTATTATGTACTTATATCTTCCTGACCCCTAAATAAATGATTTGGCACTACTTCCTACTTCGAGACTTCAAGACATGAGAGGGAGAGGGGCGGGCTTGAGCGACTCAGCGACTGTCTATCACTCAAGACTGACGTTCTCTTTGTACGTTCAGTGAGCGAATTGCTGCACATGCACTGTTCCCTTGCAGTGAAGGGATCTGAGACAGTCTCAGCCAAGGCTGGACTGGCTATTTGGCAGACCCAGCACTTTCCCGGTGGGCCGACATGCCTTTTGGGCTGACACAGTTGTCTTTCTTTTTTTTTTTTCAGATAGAGCAGCCCATTGTTTTCTTTTTTTTATTATTATTAATTGACACTGGGCTGGCACAATCACCTCCTCCTTTGGGCTCAGTGCCTTCATTAAACAGTGCATCTGCAAACAAGACTAGGTAAAAACTTAGTATATGGCTGGACCGTGTTTGGTCATTCAATGTTTGAAATTGGGGCCAATTTGTTACAGGGATAGTCAGTGTTATTGTCTCTAATGTGGATTCCTGGATATTAAATGTTCATCTGCAATTTTTTGTGGTGGTCCCAGTAACATTTGTTGTTAAAGTGTACTGAAGTAGCGTATCACATGACATGGTTAAGCTACGTTAGAGTAAAAAGAAAGGTGATTAATGCAGTTGCAAGAACAATACTTTCTACTCATATCTTGGGATGTTTGATTTGAAAGAGAACTTAATTTAATTGTACTTATAACTATTCTAATTATCTGTTAACTCCCCCTTGTCTTTTATCTGTTTCTATCTGCAGATGTCTGTCATTTTTCTAAGACTCACTCTGTATTGAGTGTTTGGTCAGAGTGATTGTTATTTGGGGTGCTCTAATTGTGTACTCTCCCTCATGCCTCTCGGCACATGGAGAGCTGTTTTCTCTCCTACTCTGCTCTATGCTGGACTGTTACAGTGCGTAACCACGTATGGACAGAGCAGCAAAATACACTGTTCTTAGCGTTTCAGTAGTATCCAGGGGCAGCAATCTAGTCCATTCGTTAGCATGTGATAAATGTGAAATGGGCTGGAACCGCTGCACCGACTCAGTTTGAAAGAGCAACGGCCAATAGGGAAAGGTTGATGCTAGATCCAACGGGGTGTAGGCATGGAAGTAGATGTGATTGGTTGTTGCGTCGGCCAATAGACAGCGCGGAACCTCGAAGCACACTGACTGCCAGACTGACAGACAGAGCAATAGTTGGGGCGAATTAAGTTAACGTTAGTTAGCTAGCGATAGCAATAGCGGTAGGGTTAGGGTTACAGTACGATCTGGCAATGTTAAGGTCAGTTGGAAGCTAGCTAGCTAAATGTTTCAGTGCGCATCATTTGTTTCAAGTCAGTGCGGTTCGAGGTTCCGTGCTGTCTGTTGGCCGACACAACAGCCAATCAAGGCTACTTCCGTGCCTACACCCTGTTGGATCTAGCATCAACCATAGGGAAATTCCCACTTCTGTGTTTACCAGCGACATTGTTGGTCAGCCGACCAATTGTGTAACTTCAGTGACGTCAGTGGTCACCTGATCCAGCGGCCCAATCGTGTTACTTGTTCACTCAGTCAGTCAGTCACATGAGTTCCTCAGGGACGTTCACGTTTGTAGGGCTGGCCCGCTGGTCCGGTCCAGCCAAAGAGTGCCAAAAAAGGGCAACGTCAATTTTTGAAGGTATTTATCATGTTTCCTCTCTCTTAATTACTCTTCCTTGATTCCCTCTTAAGCATTACATGACTTCAGTGTTTTTAGGGAGTGGCAGGGTTGGTATTTCAAATCAGGGGAGTGCGAAGATGGATGGTGTGTGATCGATTGTGGTGGGCTGTTATGGGCTAAAATGCCAGGGCCCATTTTTTTGTCCCAGTTCAGCCCTGGTCTCAGCCACTCTTTTTTATATATATATATATATATCAGGTTTCACCATGCAACTATGAAAGGTGGCGAGATTTTAAAAAAAAAATTAAGGGATTGTCAGACGTAGCTTATTTTAAATTTATTTGAAATCTAATGAGGACGATGCAGCAATTTTGTTCATGCACTCTGTGATCTACTATCCCATCTCTTCATATTGTGTTACAACTTGGTCTCAGGCAAGCAACACAACAATGCATCGACTCCATAAACTCTAAACAAACACTGAAGGTACTGGATAAAATTTTTTTTAAAAAATCTCATTCTTGCCACCATTACAGTATTGTTAAAAAAAAATAATCTCTTGGCTTTTAAATTTTTTTTTTTGTTCATGGCTAATGTCTGTTTATTATACAAGATTTTTAACGGTCTCCATTTAAACAATTTGTAACGAAGTGAATGACTTGAATCACTCACGCAGTGAGTGAGTGTATCCCTGCACGTTTGCTTGCAATTGGCTGAGAATGAACGGATCGTCCCGGGAAGTGATTCAGTTCATTCACCCAAATGATTCGTTCGCGAATGACACAACACTACCAAGCAAACTAGTTTGGAAGATGGAAACGCTTACATTCAGCAGCAGGAAATATCCCCATTACTTGGATTTTGTCGGGAGGAAAGATGACAAGAACATCGTTGTCATATGTAAATTGTGTGCAGGTACTAAGACTCTTTCCACTGTAAAAAAAAAAAACACGACCTCAAACCTCCTGAAACGCCTACTGCGACAGCAGAACAACGTGAAGCTTGTGGAAATATACCCCACCTGCTGCTGCTACTACTACTACTACTACTACTTTCGGCTATTCCCTTTAGGGGTCGCCACAGCGGATCATACGTTTCCATTTCTTCCTGTCCTCTGCATCTTCCTCTGTCACACCAGCCACCTGCATGTCCTCCCTCACCACATCCATAAACCTCCTCTTTGGCCTTCCTCTTCTCCTCTTCCCTGGCAGCTCCATATTCAGCATCCTTCTCCCAATATACCCAGCACCTCTCCTCCACACATGTCCAAACCATCTCAATCTCGCCTCTCTTGCTTTGTCTCAAAACGTCCAACCTGAGCTGTCCCTCTAATATACTCGTTCCTAATCCTGTCCTCCTTCGTCACTCCCAATGAAAATCTTAGCATCTTCAACTCTGCCACCTCCAGCTCTGCCTCCTGTCTTTTCATCAGTGCTACTGTCTCCAAACTATATAACATAGCTGGTCTCACAACCATCTTACACCAAAGGTGCAAAACAGTTAGCTTCAGTTTGTCATAAAAAGACACCCAGAGGAGGAGGAGGAACGGAATTCAGCTCAAGTTCAGCCATCACTCTCAACCCAGACACCTACTCCTGCGCAAGTGCCAAGTAGTTGCGTAATTTCAGTGTTTAACACCAAGCCGAGTCATCTCCTGCTGTAATCATCAAAAGTAAGCTAATTTACAATTTCAACTGTAGCCTATTGCCTATTTCAATCAATACAACTACTACTACTACTTTCGGCTGCTCCCTTCAGGGGTTGCCACAGCGGATCATCCGTTTCCATCTCTTCCTGTCCTCTGCATCTTCCTCTGTCACACCTTAATTGCCTTAATTAATTAATAAGACTTATTGCCTATCTCAATGTTGGGTATAGCTTTTGTTGGGTGTACAATTGGATTTCATGCTGATGTTGCTACGTCTGTCGTGTGTGTGTGTGCACTGCATATGTTTGGTTTATGTGGTCGCCATGCCAGGCTATATTCAAGTGTTATTTTTAATGTTACTGGGCATTTTGATGCTGGTGTACCTCGATCCATAGATAATGATTAATGATGCTGTTGTGTCTGTCAGCTGTGTGTGTGTGTGTGTCCTCGCCGTGCCAGGCCATGCTGTTAATGTTCGTCTTGGTGCCTGCAACATTAACTCTGATGATGTGTAAGGCTTGTGTGATTAAACTGTGGTGATTTCAGGCAAGTATAGTTGTAACGGCCAATTTTGGTTAACACTGAACCTTCGGAACCTATTATGTATGATTGGTCTTCGACAGGCCACGCCCAGCTGATTTTCTCTATGCCCACCCACGCTGTGATTTCTACCTATGCTACAGGTTTGAAGCCTTAGCCTTGCTTGCCGGCAATTACCCTGATATTCTCACAGAGGCGCACATGCGAAGTCTGAATTTTGAGGAGAAATGACACAAAAACCAACTCCACCATGGTTGTCCCTTGTCTCCGATTCTGTTTGTGATATTCATGGATAGGATCTCAAGGCTAAGCCAAGGTGAGGCGTGTGTCCGTTTTGGGAACCTCAGAATTGCATCTCTGCTCTTCGCAGATTATGTGGTTTTATTGGCTTTATCAGAACGCGACTTTCAGTGCGCATTGGGGCAGTTTGCAGTTGAGTGTGAAATGGCTGGGATGAGAGTAAGAACCTCCAAGTCTGAGGCCATGGTTCTCTACCAGAAAATGGTGGATTGCTTCCTCCGGGTTGGGGATGAGTTGTTGCTTTAAGTGAAAGAGTTCAAGTATCTCGGGGTCTTGTTCACGAGTGAGGATAGGATGGAGCGGGAGATTGACAGGTGGATTGGTGCAGCATCAGCAGTAATGCAGACATTGTACCGGACCGTTGTGGTGAAGGAGGAGTTGAGCCGGAAGGCAAAGCTCTCAATTTACCAGTCAGTCTTCATTCCAACCCTAACCCATGGTTATGAGCTTTGGGTAGTGACTGAAAGGGTGAGAGATAGGGTGAGGAGCTCGGACATCTGGAGGGAGCTTGAAGTAGAGCCACTGCTCCTTCGCATCGAAAGGAGCCAGTTGAGGTGGTTTGGGCATCTGATTAGGATGCCTCCTGGGCGCCTTCCTTTGGAGGTTTTCCAGGCACAGCCAACTGGGAGGAGACCCCGGGGTAGACCCAGAACTCGCTGGAGGGACTACATGTCCAATCTGGCCTGAGAATGCATTGAGATCCCCCAGGATGAGCTGGAGGGCGTTGCTGGGGAGAGGGACGTCTGGAGTGCCCTACTTAGCTTGCTGCCAGTGCCACCACCACCCGACCCCGGACAAGCGGCTGATGATGAATGAATGAGTGAATGAATGACGCAATTATGAATTTTGTTGGGTGTAATGGAAAAGTAATATAATGAGTAGTGTAACGAATTAGTGTTCCCAGGGAGTAATAAGTAAAGTGATAGTATTACTTTTGAAGAGTAACAAGTACTGAGTAATAGATTAAATTTTTTGAGTTACGAGCCAAACACTGATTGTCAAGATTGTTTGAAGCCGTTAACTTCAATTTAGCGAAGTCTGCTAGTCATAAGCAAGCTAACAGCTTCTCTCAGCTCAGGAATTTCTTAGTGTCCGCCCCCTTTGCCGTTAGGGGGAAGTAGCTGGAACATCAACCACATTGATCATTGTGGAATGGAACTGCAATGTAAAACCAATATTTCTTACAGATGGACAGCTTTACCAGAGGTTACCTGCCTTGCTCAGAGGTACTACAGCTATTTGCACTACACTAGGTACACTATTGAGGGAGGGGAGAGATTTTGACTTAAAATTGTAATTCTATCTTTATTTAGTTTTTCAGTTTAATCTATTACATTTAATTTGTCGTTATGTGTAATGTTAGTGTGATTTTGGTTTTTATTTGTTCATTCATGCCTGATTTTGCTTTTTCCCTGCCATGAAGCACTTTGTAGCATTTCTTGTTAAAAAGTGCCGTACATATGAAAGATTATCATTACAACTTTCCCTGCCTTCATTTTTGGAACTAGTCCAGCAACTTGAACCGGCAACCTTCTGATTACAAGTTGGCATCTCTCTGTAGAGTTTTTGTACAGTTGACCTCCCCATGTCCCCGTGAAATATCCCGTAATAGTCATCTGACCTCACATGCTCCGAGGCTTTTAGGTTATGTAAGCTCTTCGGACTGGGGCTGACATGGCCTCTCCGTTCAGAGGTCAAAGGTCAAGTCACATCGTTTCAATTAGAGTTAAACTGGAACAGCGGTAACGCATAAAGCATACAATAGAATCACCCTAAACGAACAACTTTTTGTTAACTTTATGCTGGATCCTGTGTTTTGCTGGAGTGCGTGCTTGTGTTTGTGTGTCATGCAGGGTAAAGTCAAGACAGGTTGACTCCTGCACAAAACAACATCATTCAGAAAGTGCTCGGCAAAACCTTACAACAAATCATTACACAACAGAAAATGTGCATGTCTGGATCCATGTGCGTTTGTTCACAGGAGTGTGTGTCTTTTCTCTGTGAATGAAATAAAAGCTCGTCTTGTTTAGCGACCGCTAACAGCGGAGAGGCTAATAGGCTCGACCCTTGGCTGACCCCAGCCTAGAAAAAACAGAATGAGAAAGAAAAACAGAGAGAGAGAGGGAGAGGGAGAGAGGAGCCTGTATCCCTCTTGCTCTCGAATAAAGGGGTGAATAGTGCCTGTTTGCTGATACAGGAGAGTTGTGCCCTCTGAAAAATGGAGGGAGAGAGGGAGCGAGAGATATAGGGAAGTGAAGGGGAGCGAAAAGGAGGGACAACAAAGCTGCTAATGAGAAGGAAAGCCAGAGGTAATGTAACTCTGCATGTGAGGTTTTTTGGGGGGGTTTTTTGTTTTGTTTTTTTTCCCAGAGAAATGAACAGTTTCTTTGCAAACAGACATCTCTACCTCTTCTATCCTAGCAACAACAATTTGGCACAACATATAAAAAGGTAGTAAACCTTTAATTAAATTTTTTGGGAGCTGAAAACATGTTATTATGGGTCTCGGGTAGTAAATATAACAATAAAAGGCGATGCATCACACGACCGCTTTGAGGGAGAAAATACCCCCCTTCCCGTCAGGGCATCAAAGAGACCAACACCTTACATTGTGCTGTTGACGCACGGGGTCCAGCGTCCAGTGTCCCCAGCAAACCATGCAGAGTTAGCAGCAAATATCTGTACTGAGGGTGTGTGGAGATGGCAGATTTTGGCAGACGTACTGTGTACCCAGCTGCCTTTCTTGTTCCAGTTTGTTTGACTTGCTTGATTTGAATTGGTGTTGTCAGGATTCAAGTAGAAATACACATGGCATTTATATATAATAGTGGAGTAAGCATTCCAACAAAGTGCTCTGTGGGTCTGGGCTAGTATACTTTGAATAACAGAAAGAAAGAACCAAGACACTTGACTTGTGGGCGAAAACAGGTAAAATATCTTGAAATCGTCGGCACGTTCATCTGAACATGATAAAAAAAAAATGAAATAACTCAGATGCCAAATGAGTCTGAGTTACTTCATTTTCATCATCAAGTAGTTAAACAGAGCTGAGAATGAATGTAATAAAGGAACAAAAGGTCTTTATGCATGCTCAATAATCCAGGTAAGAAAATCACAGAACGTTGAATCAGTTCATCTGGACACAACGTTTATTGAGATGTTTCATCACTCATTCAAGTGACCGCTTCATCTCAACTGACTACAGGTCATCATCGGCGGTCACTCGGGGTCGAGTATGACCGTCCTCCCTCTGGGTCCTCAGGTGGGCGTAGAGGCCGATCCTGGAGCCTCATGATGGGAGGACGCCTGCGCGTGACAGCTTTTTACATGGAGTGGCTAATGCACTTGCAGCCACCACACGGTCCTTTCCAGGGGGTGGACAGAGTCCAGTGGCATGGAGAACCTTCCTTCCTTAAGGTTGTCTGTCGTGTCCAACGATGACAGTCCTGCCTCGGCTATTTGGAGAACCAAGACGATTGGGGACCACCCTCTGTTGCAGCCTTCATCTGCCTTTACTGCCATTGTGACCTGGAGACATCTTCCACCAGTTCCGCCATTGAGGTCTTTGTTGGATAGCGCTTCGTCTGGAACCTCCCCCTTGACCTATCTGCCTTGGGTGACCCTACCAGAAGCCAAGCTCTGGACGGCATAGCTCTTGGGATCATTCGTACATGCAAGCTTCTCCACCACGACAAGGTGGCGATCCAGGAGAAGGACTGACTGCAGGCATGCCCACACTAATAAACAATACAGTGGCATGGGGTGTCCGGGTGGCGTGACAGTCTATTCCGTTGCCTACCAACACAGGGATCGCTGAATCGAATCCCCGTGTTACCTCCGGCTTGGTCGGGCATCCCTACAGACACAATTGGCCGTGTCTGCGGGTGGGAAGCCAGATGTTGGTATGTGTTGTGGTCACTGCACTAGCGCCTCCTCTGGCCGGTTGGGGCACCTGTTCGGGGGGGGAAGGAGGAACTGGGGGGAATAGTGTGATCCCCCCACGTGCTATGTCCCCCTGGCAAAACTCCTCACTGTCAGGTGAAAAGAAGCAGCTGGTGACTCCACATGTATCAGAGGAGGCATGTGGTAGTCTGCAGCCCTCCCCGGATTGGCAGAAAGGGTGAAGCAGCAACTGGGACGGCTTGGAGAGTGGGTTGATTGGCCGGGTAAAATTGGGAAGAAAAAACGGGAAAATAAAAAAAATATATATAGTGGCATAACGACCAAGAACAACAATCGGTTTCATATGCTAACTGCTGTGACCATTAACTAGACTACATTGGCCATCTGTACTATTCACAGAGGACTGGGGAATGGTTGCAATTACAGCATTGTAAGATGGCAACAGATGTACTCTTAGTCCCCCCCCCCCTCGGTTCAGGGATGGTCGTTCCCTCTTCACATAAATGGCCTCTGACTCCCCATTCAAACCAGCGTTCTTCCCTATAAAGGATGTGTACATCCTCATCATTGAAGGAGTGGCCACTGGCCTCTAGATGGGTGTAGACTGTGGAGTCCTGGCCTGACGTGGTAGCTCTCCTGTGTTGTGCCATCCTCTTGGCCAGCGTCTGTTTAGCTTCCGCGATGTACAAGCCCTAGCAATCCTCCTGGCACTTAACAGCGTACACCATATTGCTCTGTTTGTGCCGAGGGACCCGATCCTTGGGGTGGACCAATTTCTGGCGCAGTGTGTTTTGGGGTTTGAAAGCCACTGAGCTGCGATGTTTGGAGAATAAGCATCTCAACTGTTCCAACACTCCCGCCGCATACAGAATCACCACTGGTTTACGCTTAAGCAGCTGTGGTCCTTCTTCTCTCTTCAAATGGCTGGTGCACTGTTCGGGTGTCTTCCTGGCTTTGACAAAGGCCCAGTTAGGATAACCACATTTAACCAGGGCCTGTTTAATGTGGGATTTCTCCCCTTTCCCAGCTGCTGTGTTGGTGGGACGTGGTCAGCCCAGTGGTACAGCATCCTGATGACTTCTACTTTGTGCTCCAGTGGATCATGAGAGTCAAACTGTAAGTAGTGATCAGTATGTGTTTGTTCACGGGTAAACATGAACAATCAAATGCCCCCCCCCCCCATCACCAACTGCAATTTCACAGTGTAAGAAGGCTAACCTGTCATTTTCACATCCTCCCTGGTGAACTTGATGTGGTTGTCCAGAGAGTTAATGTGGTCGGTGAAATGTGGCACGTCCCGAGATTTAATTTTAACCCAGGTGTCGTCCACAAATCTGAACCAATGGCTTGGTGGTGTCCCTGGATAGGACTTCAGAGCCCTCCTTTCCACTTCCTCCATGTACAGGTTGGCCACTACAGGTGAGACTGGGGAACCCATAGCATACTCACCATGCCTCTGCCTATAGTACTGCCCCCTGTATGTGAAGTACGTGGACTGAAGACACAGCTTCAGGAGCAGACACACTTGGTCAGTGTTAAGGGTGGTCCGATTGCTAAGGGTGGGGTCGTCCGGTAATTTCACACAGACTACCTCCACCTCCACTGCTTCATCTCTCAATAAACGTTGTGTCCAGATGAATTGATTCACCTTTCTGTGAAAGGAACAAAAGGTGTTGTCAGTCAGCAGTCATCATATTTTTTCATTATATGCGACTGAACTTGTCAATGGTGTTTTACCTTCTTCACCCCCACACGTTCAATTCTTGGTTCTGTGTGAGATCACAAAACTGACTGGACGGTAGCCGGCCCCTCTTCCTTCAATGAGTGGGTTGCCTTGTGGACGCCAAACGAGGAAGTGACTGCTTGTTTTAATGACAAATACCGTGTTGTCACAACAAACAGCCGAGCTAAAACCACGGCCCCCCTGAGACGAGTGATCGCCACCCTCAACGTGCCGCTCTCCGCCGTCCTTTCATCAGTTCATCCCTAGAAAGGCTGCTTATTGACAGAGCTGAGACAGCCTGGGTACAGCCAGGCTGTCTCTCTGTGTGTGTGCGTTCAGTGGGACTGAGCAGATCCTCCTGTCTCATTCAGCATCCCACTACCCTGTACACCACACACACACACACACACACACACACACACACACACACACACACACACACACACACACACACCGGAAACACAGGAGGGGAGAAGGAGCAAATCAGTCAAAAGGACAACGTGTGTGTTTGGACTTGTGTTAAACCGACACTGTTATCCTTCATGTTCGTTTATTCTTCGCTCGCTGGCGGGGCGGGCAACGCCGTGGCTTGTGCAGAATGAACAAGGTGTTTATTTTCCGCCGCGGTGCTCGTGGGTCATGAGACCAGGCGGTCGGTTCAGCCGCTCGCTTTCCAAGAATCAGGAGAATCTGTTCACGAATAAGCCACAAAATAGGAACAACTCTCCCGTGTTTGTCGTTTACTTTCACATGAGGTTACAGCAGATAGAAGAGAAGCTGAAGTGATTCTATGCATTCGTTCCAACTTCTGTTACGATTATTAATACCATCACTACTAGTAATGATAAGGATATAAAATGTACCGAGCTGTCCAAGGAAGTTACAGTGCTCTGCAGAGGAGTCATAACAGACGAATGAAACGTTTTGTCTTCAGCCGGTTTCTTTTATTTCTGTTTTAGGAAGAAAACAAACATTTGGAGATGGTATAAAGTTGTTTTTTTTTCCCCGAAAGCCTTTTCTTTACCATGTGGACAGAGAGAATCCGTCCAAGCCCAGCCGTCCTCAGAAAGACCCAGACTTCTGTAATGGTCTCTTCTGTACATAGTAAAGATAGATTATTAGATTTATTAGATTCACTTCTCCACCTACCTTTTTGCATTTCTGTCTGCGTGTCCTTCCATCCGTCTGGCCATCTATCTCTTTTCACGCTCTGTCTGTTGGTGTTTTTTGGTTTTGTCTTCCTGTCTGTTTTTTCTGTCTGTGTCTGTCTGAGTGTCTGTGTGTCCTCTATCTCAGCCCCCCCCCCCCCCCCCAGAGGAGGACTGGGGGTCCCAGAGGGCTTTAAGTCCAGCTGTTTATCCTGAGATGAAAGATCCTTGACATGGCCCTGCGTCCCACGTCTCGCCTAGTTTAGAGACTCTACCGTCCTTACCGACACGTGAGACTCCAAACAACCTGGTGATAGAAAAGATAGAAAATTTAAGTATTTTACTTTTATTGTAATCTCATTTCCTAATTAGAATAGACAAGACAGGACTACAACAGATTAGAATAGACTATACTAGACTAGAATAGAATAGAATAATAGAATAGACAAGAATAAAGTAGAATAGAACTCTTGTCTGCCAATTTTTCTAATTGAAACCTTTTCAATCAAATTTCATTCATAGTTTGGAACAAAACGGCCTCACAGAGATTCTGATTCAACGAAACTCTTAAAAAAGTGATAACGAACTATTTGAGCTTGAAAGAGTAGAAAACAGTTAGTAAAGGTTAATGTGTTGCTTGTTATATGCCTGTCACATGTTTGTACACTTATACTTGGGCTTGCTTTTGAATGGCGTGTGTTTTTACTGAAAATGTGTCCCCATTCAAAGTCAACAGGAGTAAGAAAGGAGAGGCAGCCATAGGCAGCCATTTTATCTCGTCACATCATGCATAAATGTACCCCCCCCCCCCATACACACACACATGCATACATACACATAAACTTCTACAATACACACACACTCACGCATACACATGAACATCCACCAACACATGCAAACACACACACACTCACAGCTTCAAATGTGTGTATGAGCACACGCACATATATGAGAGGCCTTGTACACCATAATTCTCAGCTACACTTGCTCACACACTATCAAACTCTCTCACAGTTTGGTAGTGTGTGAGAGAGAGTTTGATGTTTGCAGTTTCTCATTGGCTTATAATTATTGCCAGTTAATTTCACCGTTCCTGATTGGCTTAAACTATTTTCATTTGTAAAGCCCTCCCTAATCCCCCTGGCTCATAGTTCATTCAAAATGGCTGGTGCAATTAATCAAAGTGGTGAATTAGGAAATGCGATTCAGCCGCTGTCCAACGTTTTAAATTCACTGCAAGAGATGAGGGTGGTGTCCAGTGGCATCACTGAAATGAGGCAGCCTGCACCCAAGTCCAGTGAGCAATATGATCATATGATAGATTGTATGGGGGGCATCCATTGCTAACTGCTGGAGGGATAGAGGAAACCAGGAAAGGTCTCTGAAAAGCTGATCTCTATCCATTTTCAGTTTATGTGGAACGAAAGATCAAGCTCTCTCTCGCACACTATCACACTTTGTCTCATACACTACCAAATTGTGAGAGAGTTTGATAGTGTGTGAGCAAGTGTAGCGGAGAATTATGGTGTACACGGCCTCTCATACACTCACATACGCCTAAAGTTCTACATACACACACACTCACGCACACATGATCATCTACCAATGCGTACACAGTACACACACACACACACCCAGCAGGTTTGTGAGGTTGGTAGGTAGTCTCCCTGTGAAACAGCCAGGCTTAGTGGTGCGGAACAGAGGAACAGTGGAGCGAAGACCCCCTCTCCGATCCTAACTGACAGGCCTGCTCTCTTCCTCACCGCAGTGCTGCTCCCGCTCACAGGGGGCTTTCTTATTAGGGAGCGCCGCGTGTGGCTTGACCTATCACACACTTAATGATTCGGGGGGCCCCTGGAAGCCTACGGGCTCGCCTGCATGCCTATCTGCTGGGTCCAGAACCGTGTGTCCCAAAGAGTTGTGACAGTTCTTATGTTGTTGTTTTTTGGTCATATTTTCTTCTAGCTTTTTTTTATGATAATGAGTATAAAAACTTTATTTCTAGTGTACTTTTCTAAATAAAGCTGCATTACAAGCAATAAACAGTGAGGTTAAAACACAAAAAAACCCCAGCTTAACATTGTACTGTAAATAACGTACAGTAAAACAGATGAAACAAGATATGATGGTGTGAGTGAAATGACAAAATAAAATAAAGTGAAAATTGTGTGTAAAACTAGAGTAAGATAGCATAAAATGGCGAAAAGAAAACCACGCACGAGCCCAGTGCTCAGACTGGTGTAAAGTTCCATATAAAGCTAGCTTATGAAAAGAGCTTTGAGCAGTAATGGAAACCGCATTCACAGTCCCAAAAATCCAGATGTTACCTTCCTGGATGTAGACTTTGCTTGAATCGATGTCAACCTAAGCTCTGACTGGTTGGTGGGAAACGTGTTCGCTGCTGGGATGACACAGGCACATCAAAAATCCTGTCACTATTACTTTGTATGAACAAGCACTCGGAGTCATTGGACCCTTTAGTGTGTAGAACGCTGAAGGTGTGTTTGCATTTGAAGGGAGGTGGAGACCTTAAAGGAAGACTGCGCTCAAAAACGCCACCAGGTTCAGTAACTAGAACCCCATACAACCACAGAGACGATGGAGATCTGCTTGACCAAACCTGCTCCATCCATGTGCGAAGTGTGCGATCGCTCAGGGCCTTGTGCCTGACCTGCAATCATGCATTTTTATTTTTTTTTATAATATATAATTTTTTCATGACTGTTCTTGACCCAGCGGCATGGTGGCGCAGTGGTTAGTGTGGTTGCTTCACAACTAGAAGGTCCTGGGTTTGAGCCCCGGGATAGTCCAACCTTGGGGGTCATCCCGTGGTGTCCTCTGTGTGGAGTTTGCATGTTCTGCCTGTTTCTGTGTGGGTTTCCTCCAGGTACTCCGGTTTCCTCCCACAGTCTGAAGACCTGTAGGTCAGGTGATCGGCCGTACCAAATTGTCCCGAGGTGGGTGTGGGTGTGTGTGCATGCGTACGCGCCAGCCCTGTGATGGCCTGGCAGCCTGTCCAGGGTGTCTCCCCGCCTGCTGCCCAATGACTGCTGGGATAGGCTCCAACATCCCTGTGACCCAGAGTAAGGATAAGCAGTTTGGATAATGGATGGATGGATGTTCTTGACCCAGCTACTACTACTACTACTACTACTACTACTACTTTCGGCTGCTCCCGTCAGGGGGCGCCACAGTGGATCATCCGTTTGCATCTCTTCCTGTCCTCTGCATCTTCCTCTGTCACACCAGCCACCTGCATGTCCTCCCTCACCACATCCATAAACCTCCTCTTTGGCCTTCCTCTTTCCCTCTTCCCTGGCAGCTCCATATTCAGCATCCTTCTCCCAGTATACCCAGCATCTCTCCTCCACACATGTCCAAGCCATCTCAATCTTGCCTCTCTTGCTTTGTCTCCTAACCCTCTGACCTGAGCTGTGCCAACATGCATCTAAAAGGAAATTCCTGTGTATCACTTCCATTATGCATAGTCAAGGTCACATGAAAAAAAAATCTTAAATGATTCAGGTTTTTTTTTTTTCATTTTGGATATTGCGTCACTATGTAGTGTGTGCTCCATCCCGCTGCTCGCCGCGAGGAAGGAGAAGGGGGAACGAATGCTGGCTGCACGAGAGCGCGACTGGTTTCTTAAAAACGAGTCGGGCGGTTGAGAAAAGGAAACGAAAATTAAAAAGAAGGAAGAATTTCACAAGTGGCTGCACGGATCTCTGGATAAGTTTGTCAACCCTTCCAGAGACGTGGTGGCCGAGCAGGTGTCCAAAGCTAGCGGGCGCGCGTGACTGTGGCCGTAGGCTACGAGTCCCGACCCGTCTGAAACGTGATCCAAGATCTGAATGAAATGTGGACTATAGACCTGAAATATTGAATTGTAACATGCTGTCTTACTTCAGCATAACAACATACAGTGACAGCAGAGCGGAGGTGATGATGCAACGGCAATAGTTGTACAGTTTGTTCCCTTTAAAGAGTATAAAATGATCTATCTATAATAGCATACAGTCATAGCTGAGACTACGTGCATGATGGTGCTGTATTATTCTACTCATTAGAAATGTATTGCACCGAGATGACGCATGCAGTAGAACATCTGTGTGTGTGTGGCCGTGATTCATAAGCAACCCCCCCCCCCCATTGTTACAGCCCTGATTATGGTTGCAGCGGCGTGTAGGCTGCTGGCACATATAGTAGCTCCGAGTCACGCTTTCTGAACAGGAAAAAGACCCATTTTCTCTGTAAATATGAGTAACGCCAAAGTGGCTCAAGTGTTAACAGACAATATAGACCGTCAGTATTTCCTGGATGTGCCCATCAGTAGCAGTGGAATCTCCCTTCAGTTCATTTCAGAGTAGGATAGCTACCCCTTAAACCACAGGCTCATCTATTTATTTTCACCTTTTTACCTCACTGAAATGTTGCCGGGCGCCATTTCAGATCACACAGACAGAGACGTCGCCGATCACATCGGCGTTGAGACACTCCCCGCTCCGCCGGATCCTCTGGCCGGGCTTCAATACTGTGCAGCGGCGCAATCGTTTAAGCCTTCGAAGGCCGCCGTAAATGTCTTGAGCCGCAGTAAATCTCCACGACCACGGTGGACCTCCTTGGCCTCCTCTGTGGCCAAACTCCGTCACACGTACAGCTCTGGTGCGCCTCAGCGCTCCACCTCCTCCGTCTCGGAAGGCCCGTCCGCGTCCGCCCGTATCGGCTGAGTATTAAGTTAGCTATGTCCTGTATTAAAAAGGACTTAGCGGCATGCCAGATAGATCCATGGACACGGCTCTGCCAAACATGCCCGGCTTGACAACGGCCGTGAGGCCCCCCTCCTCTGCTGCCATGAGGCCCCCCTCCTCTGTTGCCATTCGGCGGCCGGTTCACTCGGTTATTTGACCTTCATTCACCCGGGGAGCGAGCCTCGTGGAGATAACGCGTTATTTTGCTGCAGCGTCCCGCTCAAGACCGGCAGCGGGCCTCCATTATGGCAGTATATGAACCACGGTGACGGAATTTAGAATAAAAGGGCAGCAAATGGGAATTTACCTGGAACATTTACAACCAGATGTGCCCAGCTGCAAAATTATAAGACCACATGTTGAGATGAGATCCACAAGGAAGACCAAGCACGGTTTTCTAACTCAGCACATTCATATATATTATACCTTATCTGCTGTCGGCTACAGTACACAAGAACATGCTTGGCCAATTACCCACCCGACGACTCCGAGCCGGCCCGGTCACTGCCCCGCCCCCCTCTGCTGATCCGGGGAGGGCTGCAGACTACCACACGCCTCCTCCCATACATGTGGAGTCGCCAGCCGCTTCTTTTCACCTGACAGTGAGGAGTTTCGCCAGGGGGGACGTAGTGCGTGCAGGATCATGCGATCCCCCCCGAACAGGCACCCCGACCAACCAGAGGAGGCGCTAGCGCAGCGATCAGGACACGTACCTACATCCGGCTCCCCTCCCGCAGACACGGCCAATTGCGTCCCGTAGGGACGCCCGACCAAGCCGGAGGTAACACGGGGATTCGAACCGCCGGTCCCCGTGTTGGTAGGCAACGGATTAGACCACCACGCCACCCGGACGTCCCCTAATAAACCGTTATTTTAGTGTGTTCCTGTGAGACATCATTACGGAAGTGGAAGGCCAAGCGTTTGGCTGAGCTTAGTTTAGATGAAGAGCACAAAAAAAGGTGATAACATGCAAAAATGTAGACACGGGTTTTCCAATGTATGGAAATAATTCACAACAAGCTGGTGAACTTTAACCCATAACAGCGCGTGTTGCGTAGGGTGGACGGATGTGCTGAAGGACAAATCAATGAAACTAATTAGAAGCTCTTTCGGCCTGCAGTAAAATGGATTCAGGAGCAGGATGTACTTATTCGTATATAAACAGTGTGAAAACATCGAGAGAGAGAGAAGAAGAAGAAGAAGAAGAAGAAGCGAGGCGTAATGATTCCCACAGGAAACATTTCATGTCGTCATCCGAGCGCGACCTTGGGGGATCGCCCGTCCGTGCGGTATCGCGACGAAGACCACGCGGCAGGGACGGTGTACTTTGGCTGTTTTCGGACCCGCAGCCATTCCTCTCGTTACCCTCCCCTCGGACCTGCAGTTCACCCACTGCCCTCGTTGCTCACACAGCCTCGAACGGAACCAAACAGCCGACGCAAATCCAGCCAGCGTCTCCGGGAGGTTCCAGCGTGGCTGCCCTGCAGGCGGACCGACGGGGGGGCAGGCGGAGGAGCAGGCGGGCCGACGGGGGAGCAGGCGGAGGAGCAGGCATGGTTCTGCCTGTAACGGCTGGAATCCACCGGCTGGCTTTGGTGCAGGTATGCGGGCTGGTCTGACGGCGGCAGGACGGAGCAGGACGCGCGCGGCTTCCAGTTGTGGCTTCCACAGCAGTCACGAGGGAGCCGCTGAACTTTCCACGCACCTGCGGCTCATTACCGTCAAATTACACCTTTCATGTTTGGGCGGCACTTGGCACGACACGCGGGCAGACTGGCAGATGCCCCGTGTGTGTGTCTGTATACGTGTGTCTGTATCTATGTGTAGGTGTGTGTAGGTGCATGTGCGTGTGTGTATGTATGCGTGTGGAAGTGTGTGTGCGTGTGTGGAGGTGCGTGTGTAGGTGTGTGTGCGTGCGTGTGTATGTGTGTGTGTAAGTGAGTGGGTGTGTGTAGGTGTAGGTGTGTGTAGGTGTGTGAATGTTTTTACAATTGCACTGTGTCACGTCTGCATGTATGTCTTATCTTGGTCCTCATTTGCTTCTTGTGTGTGTGTGTGTGTGTGTGTGTGTGTGTGTGTGTGTGTGTGTGTGTGCCCTTAGGCTCAGTCATGTTGTCAGACTCACCACAAAATTTTGAATCACCTTCTGGCAACGGGTACGTCTGGCTTGATCTGTGGTGCCCCCACTTTTGCATAATACAGCTCGGTGCGAAAAGGAGGACTGTGTGTGTGTGTGTGTGTGTGTGTGTGTGTGTGTGTGTGTGTGTGTGTGTGTGTAAAATAGGGCAAAGTTGCATGACAAGACTGAGGCTTAAGGTCAGACTTGATCGCAGGCTTTTTGATTTGTGCATGTTAGGTGAGAGAGAGCAAGAGAGAGAAAGCGAGAGAGAGAGACGGAGCGAGAGAGAGACAGAGCGAGAGAGGCGAGAGAGGACCATACATGTGTGTGTGTGTGAGAGTGTGTGTGAGAGTGAGTGTGTGTGTGTGTGTGTGTGTGAGAGAGAGTGAGTGTGTGTGTGTGTGTGTATATGTGTGTGAGTGAGTGTGTGTATGTGTGTGTGAGAGTGTGCGTGTGTTTATGTGTGTGTGTGTGTGTGTGTATATGTGTGT
The DNA here is from genome assembly GCF_029633865.1 of Lampris incognitus. Classification (NCBI taxonomy): domain Eukaryota; kingdom Metazoa; phylum Chordata; class Actinopteri; order Lampriformes; family Lampridae; genus Lampris; species Lampris incognitus. The sequence goes on from NC_079223.1 coordinate 11,831,414, forward strand.
GAGTGAGTGTGTGTGAGAGTGTGCGTGTGTGTGAGTGTGTATGTCTGTGTGAGTATGTGAGTGTGTGTGTGTGCGTGTGTGTGTTTTAGTGCTTACAGTACCTGAGCCACTTCGTGTTTGTGTGGCCTCGGATCTGTCAGCAGTGGCGTTTCCCTCCCTCTATTCCAGGGGGGATTTGGTTCCCCGGGTTTGTTGACTGACCAGCGGGGCTCAGGCCTAAATCCCGCCTTGCCCTTTGACCCCTGCACTAATTGCATATAGCCCAAGTGCTGATGGCTATAATACATCCCAGCGTGCCAAAGCTCCGCCGAGTCTCCCGAGGCTTTCCACAAAGAGAGCTGCCTTCCCTTCAGGGACGCCAAAGACCCTTAAGCCTTGAACCAGGAAGGAAGGTGCTGTGTGTGTGTGTGTGTGTGTGTGTGTGTGTGTGTGTGTGTGTGTGTGTGTCATGGAGGATTCTCAGAGTTTAGGGAGGTGGTGATCATGGGGGGGGGGGTGATGTTTCCCAAAGCATCTTAGCGGTAAGATGACCTTTGTGCTGTAAGCCTATAGACAAATAATGCGATGGTGGTGATAAGGTGAGGTGAGCAAACCAGGTGATGACTGAGGGGTCACGGGGTCGCCGCCTCGGCACGTGAAAAAAGGTTCTTCATTAATCCGGCCCAGATTTGGGTTTACCGCCTAATCTGGAGAACAAAAGAATAATGGCCGCCGGGAGGTCATCCAGATGTACGAATCAGACGGCTCCATCTATATCTTCTCTAAACGGGCCGTGACGGGGCACAGGGCAGGTCTTCCAGTTCTGCCCCGCCGTGATGTGGTGCGGGAACGTGTGTCACACAACATACATCACATTACTACATCCTCCTTGTCCAGCAACTAGGAATATAACCGCTTCCCCGCCACGGTGTGAAGACCTGGGCGAGACTTCTCCCCTTTTTCTCCCCAGTTGCACCTGGCCAATCACCCGCCTCTCCAAGCCGCCCCGGTCGCTGCTCCGCCCCCTCTGCCGAGCCGGGGAGGGCTGCAGACTACCACATGCCTCCTCCCATACGTGTGGGGTCGCCAGCCGCTTCTTTCCACCTGACAGTGAGGAGTTTCACCGGGGGGGGGGGGGGCGTAGCGCGTGGGAGCGACCAGGACGACTCGACCCAGCGATCCCATGGCCCTTTGTTTTGGGCGGGTAACTGCGTTGTGCCTCGTTTGTTGTAGGCTTGAATCTGACTGATAACCCCGTGTCATCCCCTCTCTTAGCCGTACGTCTACCCAATAGACATGCCGGGTGGATGTTGTTCAACGGTAAAGGGCGGCTTCGGAATTATCCCGGAGTTTTCGGTCAGCCCCCCTCTCCCTCCTCGTTGCCTCCCCTCCGTCGTTGTTTTCCTCTCCCCTATCGTCTCACCCCGTGTTCTCCTGGCGGTTCCGGGCTCCGGGTTCGGATCGACAGGCGCCGCCGCGAAGGAGCGCCTTGGTGATGTGTCACTGGGAAAACATGGGCACCTACACATGTTGTTGTTGCCCCACGCACCGCCGTCACAGCCTGTCAGTCAGTGCCCGCACCTCACGCCCTCGCCTACACGGGCCGTGGGTTCGGACGGGCGGCCGTGTAAGGGCGAGTCCGTCCCGTGTTTACGTACGAATGTCGACGTGTGGGAGCGTTCCCGGGGTTTGTGCGTCCGCCCGCCCGCCCGCCCGCCCGCGTGTGTGTGTGTGTGTGTGTGTGTGTGTGCGTCCTGCCGTACGCGGCTGCGTAACGTGTAGGTGTGTTGCATGCTGCAATATCCCTGTTTGCAAAACACATCTCATACAGCAGGTATGTGTTTTCTGCAATCACAAACAGGTAGGGACATATCTTCTCGGTCCAAGAAAGAAGGGAAAAAAATCACTCCTGCCTTGGCGGAGGGAATCCTTGACATTCCTTCTTTTGTTATGGCTCGGAGACGCGAAAACACGTCGTATCGCCCAGCTTCCCTCCAACCGCCCCTCACAGGGCGGCGGGCCAAGCCCCACTTGTGTTTGGCCACAGATGTCGCCGAAGGACAGGGGAGGTCCCTGATGTGTGTGTTTGGGGTTTGGGGTTTGAGGGAACACTACTGGCTTCCCGGTAGTGTTCCCTCTGGATTCAAATCCGAAAGTTCAAATCTTGGTCAGAGTACGTTTCAGCGTCAGAACTGTACCCGCGCGCCGCGTCGTGTCCGGCGAGCTCGGGCGGGCGCGTGTGCGGGCAACCTGCTGACCTCTGTTTCAGCCTCTCTGATAGGCTCTCTGCACCGCTGCACCTCCTCGCCTCTTATTTCCCCCGTGTGTAGTCAACCCTCGCGTGTATTGTTGTGTTGTTGTTCTGCTGAGTACACCGAGCGCCACCACAAATTCAAATTCCATGTTTGTGCAAACCTGCGTGGCCAGTCAACCTGATTCGGAGTCAGGGAAGGCTATTTTCTGTGTTTGTGTATGTTGGGGGGTGGGGGGGGGTATCAGCGCTAACCCGCGTCCCCGCTTTTAGCTAACGGGCGAGTGGGCGTGTCCTTTGGAGCAACCCGGAGAAGAACGCGGGCGGCGTCGGGGCACGCGCGTACCGGTCGTAACCCTGTTCTTTTAAGAGAGCCGGTCCGTTTCCAGGCCGCGAGACCGGAGCCAGGGTCCAAAGTAGGACACCGCGAAGACAGGCTGGGAGACGCGTGTCATCGTCCTGTGGTTAAATCGGTGGCATTTCTTTCACAGAATTTTTCATCACCGGCAGGCTGGTTTTTGGCAGCAAGGTGGTAAAAAAAAAAAAAAAAGTCCACCAACAGGCTCTGATGTGTCCTACCCCAGGCGTTTGGTTTGGCAGACGCCGTGTTATCTAAGACATCCCTTTTTCTCTTTTTTTTTGCAGACAGGTTCGTTTCAGGCGTTGTTTATTAATGATTACTTCTGAAAGCACAGTGTTGCTTCCTTATAAAGGTAAATATCAGTAGAAGGAGTCACGGCGGCGCAGTGGTTAGCGCGGTCGCTTCACAGGTCCTGGGTTCGAGCCCCGGGGTAGTCCAACCTTGGGGGTCGTCCCGGGTCGTCCTCCGTGTGGAGTTTGCGTGTTCTCCCTGTGTCTGCGTGGGCTTCCTCCGGGTGCTCCGGAGACTCGGCCGTGCTAGTGTGTGGCGGCCCTGTGATGGCCTGGCGGCCTGCCCAGGGTGTCTCCCCGCCCGCCACCCGATGACTGCTGGGATAGGCTGCAGCATCCCCGCCACCCTGAGTAAGGATAAGCAGCTTGGATAATGGATGGATATCAGGAGGAGGGACAGAGCAGTTCAGCTCCTTGTCCAGTGAACCTCCTCTGGTGTCTGACCGAGATCTTGTTGGGTTGGATTTGCCCGCCCTGACCTCCCTGAAGAGAGTACGGCTCCTGAAACGAGAATCTTGCTGCAGGGATGTATAAAAAAAAGGTTCTTGATTGTTTTATGTCTCATTGTGGTCATGCATCTTTGAAAGGGACCCATATCTGACATCGGTGAGAACGGACCTGCATCCCAAAATGACTCAACAAACGGCATCTCGCTCGGCCGTTTCACCACGAATCAAAGCAGGTTGAATCAGTTCCTCTGGATGCAGCATTCACTGACAGATACGTTTCATCTCCCATCTAAGTGACATCTTCAGTCTAAACTGACTGCAGGTATCCCCACCCTTAGAAACAACACAGTACAATACAGTGTCTAATGAGTGCAACCAATGACCCGTTTCATATGCAAATATGGGTGTGACCATTGGTCGTGTACTAGTCACGGAGGATTAGGGATTGTTGCAATCACAGTATTGTAAGATGGTGACAGATGCATGACGACCGAAACCAACGACCCGTTTCATGATAAAATATGGGTGTGCCCATTAACCGGAGTGTACTATTCACAGATGGTTGGGGAATAGCTGCAATCACAGCATTGTGAGATGGCGACAGATGCACACTGAGCCCCCCCCCCTTCCCGGCTCAGGGATGGTTATTCCCTCTTCACATAGATGGCCTCTTTGACTCCCCGTTCACACCAGCGTTCCTCCCTATCAAGGATGTGCACATCCTCATCCCTGAAAGAGTGGCCACTGGCCTGTAGACGGGTGGAGACCGCGGAGTCCTGGCCTGACGTGCTAGCTCTCCTGTGTTGTGCCATCCTCTTGGCCAGCGTCTGTTTGGTTTCCCCAATGTACAAGTCACAGCAATCCTCCTGGCACTTAACAGCGCACACTATATTGCTCTGTTTGTGGCGGGGGACCCGATCCTTGGGGTGGACCAGTTTCTGGCGCAGCGTGTTTTGGGGTACATCTGTCGCCATCTTACACTGCTGTGATTGCAACTATTCCCCAACCCTCTGTGAATAGTACACTCCGGTTAATGGGCACACCCATCTTGATCCGGAAACAGGTCGCCGGTTTCGGTCGTTATGCCGCTGTATTGTACTGTAGTATTGTTGATAAGGGTGGGGACACCTGCAGTCAGTTCAGACCGGAGAGGTCACTCAGATGAGTGATGAAACGTATCTGTCAATACCTTTGTGATTGAAATATGACTCCAGTCTATCCGCTGACCTCCTTATCGCTTCCCGTCTCAGTCCGGACTGTAAAACCACATCTGTGTGTGTAATCAGTGACTTCGTTTAAGTCAAGATGCCCTGATTGGAGGCTCGCTCTTACCTTGCAGCCGTTCCAGCAGAGCGGTTCAGTGCCGGGCAGTAGGGCTGTGGTTGTACTGGGAAGCTACCAGTTCCCAGCGGCGGAAGTCTGTGGGATTTACTGGAACGCTCTCGGGTGGGAATTGTAAAAATGTAGAGATGTTGCTGGAGTTCAGCCTGCGTCTGGAAAATATCCCTCGGAGAATTTAGTGTGAAAGAAATGGAGGAACTGTGGGAATAGCAGATGTACTCCATCAAAAAAATGCAGATGCAAATTCAAAATGGTGGTGTTGGGTCAGTGGAGTAAAGCTATGAAGTCAGAACGTCCTGTGACTTCGTTACTTTAAGAAGTGTGTGTGTGTGTGTGTGTGTGTGTGTGTGTGTGTGTGTGTGTGTGTGTGTGTGTGTGTGTGTGTGTGTGTCATTGTGAATGTGTGACTGTCTGTGTTTGTATGTTTTGGGGTGGAGTTGAGACTTAATGACTACTATTTTCATTCATGACACTATGAGGGTCTGACCCTGTAGGTGAGACCCCCCCCCCCAGTAGGGAAAACTGTCACATTAGCCCCCTACCAAGAAGCTAATCCACAAGACTGCCCCGTCGTTGCCTGATGCTAAATTGAAGGTTTGTTGTGTAAACACATTATTACATCCGTCCTGAGTCCACGCTGTCTGCCTTCCCCTCCTCGCTTCTTCCCCTCCTCTCCTCCTCTCTTCTCCTCCTCACTTCTCCTCTCCTCTTCTCCTCTTCCCCGCCTGTCCTCCTCTCCTCCTATCCTCTTCCCTTCCTCTCCTCTCCTCCTTTCCTCATCTCCTCCTAAAACCATTTTTGTACTAGTTAAGTAAACATGGAGACCCAGCAAGCTGAAATACACAGAAAATACAAACATTATGGACACATTTCCTTTATTTTTCTTACTTTTATATCACTTATGTTTTGCTTCACGAGCAGTTTTTCACTATTTACATACTTTTCTCAAATTCTGTTGAGGTTTCACAGTAAACAATGCACAAAGATCAATTCCTGGTATGTAATAACTTACATGAAATGTCAAATCAACCAGTCAAGCTTTATATTAGAAGAAAATAAAAGATGCTTCAAACTAAAGGAATAAACATAGGATCTGGAACATAAATATGTATATATCTACATATAAATATATATATATATATATAAATAGATGGAGGGAGATCTGGGATAGGGACTGATGCTGGGTTGTCTGGGTTGGTGATGGATTAATACATCAGTTTGTTGTCTGAGTTGGTGTTTGGTGTGAATTAGCATAATGAATATTACTTCATGTCTTCGGCGTAGGAACATTACAAATTACATCAGATGTTGGTATGTTCCTGCTCAAGTGTTTCCGAGACAAGATCTTGTACTCGTTTTGTACTTGACGATTTAAATTATTCTGACTCTGATTCAATAGCTGCCGGGTACGTCGGCTTCTGAAGAAGCTACGCAGAGTCGAATCCGACACCTTGAAGTGAGTTTTTCTAAAGACAAATTACAATAAAACACTGCACGGTGGTCCTAATTTACATGTGTAGTCTTTGTATGGGAGTTGTGGTTGTTTGGTTATAACGTCATATGATTATAGTCTATATTATATATACTATTATATTATTATATGATATAATGACTATTATATCCATCCATCTATCCATTATCCGAACCGCTTATCCTGCTGTCAGGGTCGTGGGGATGCTGGAGCCTATCCCGGCAGTCATTGGACGGCAGGCGGGGAGACACCCTGGACAGACTGCCAGGCCATCACACAGGGCCAACATACATACACACACACACACACACACACACACACACACACATCCATTCATACCTAGGGACAATTTAATACAGCCAATTCACCTTACCTACATGTCTTTGGACTGTGGGAGGAAAGCGGAGCCCCCGGAGGAAACCCACGCAGACACGGGGGGAACATGCAAACTCCACACAGAAGATGACCCGGGACGACCCCCAAGGTTGGACTACCCCGGGGCTCAAACCCAGGACCTTCTTGCTGTGAGGCGACCACGCTAACCACTGCGCCCCTGTGTTGTCCTGAATATTACATATATATATATATATAATTAATGTATTAGATATTCTATGTTATCTGTTTTCAGAAGCGCTTATAGTTACATGTAAACCTTTTTGTTTCACACTTGAGAGAAAAAGTGTCATCCTGCTGTCTGCACAGAGACAGCCATTCTGGAAGGAGAACTAAAACTCATTCAGAAATTCAGTCAGTGATTGCCATTACTGTCACGTCAGTAATTATCTGTCTGTGTTGACGTCAATCTGCAGGGGATCTCACCGTGGATCGTCAAAACCTGCAGCGGTATTTTGAGCTGTTATCCTGGTGGAGAGCTGCAGCCGAAAGCGGGGCTGTGAAATGACAAAGTTTTCCTCCCTCGGGACAATCCAGTTAATTTAATCGTCTGTTATCTGTCGGGCTGCGATGGAGAGCAAACACAGACGGCAGGCTATCTGAAACGCTATCATTTAACTAACTGCTTTAGGCTTAGATTGCTGATAACCCCACACACACACACACACACACACACACACACACAGATAACCCAAACAAACTTATCATAGAGGAAAATTTTCAGTGGCTTGAATGAATGTGTTGGTATTCACTGAGATCGGAGGGTTTGTGTGTGTGTGTGTGTGTGTGTGTGTGTGCAAATGTTTGCAGAAAATGTATGCACATGAATGCATCCGTTTGTCAATGTGAAGAAAGACCAAGAGACAAAGTGATAATTTGCAGAATGTCTGACCTTTTATTTTTTTCAAACAAATTAAAAGATCTAAAGAAAGTCCACATGACCATGAGGTAAAGACCAGTTCCACACATTACTGCAGGATGAAGATGACCATGAGGTAAAGACCAGTTCCACACATTACTGCAGGATGAAGATGACCATGAGGTAAAGACCAGTTCCACACATTACTGCAGGATGAGGATGACCATGAGGTAAAGGCCAGTCCCACACATTACTGCAGGATGAAGATGACCATGAAGTAAAGGCCAGTCCCACACATTACTGCAGGATGAGGATGACCATGAAGTAAAGGCCAGTCCCACACATTACTGCAGGATGAGGATGACCATGAAGTAAAGACCAGTCCCACACATTACTGCAGGATGAAGATGTAAAAGTGTGAGTGATTTTACTCAGACACGTCGTTAATTCAGAATAAGTGTATGCAAATATAAAACCAACCTTTTGCTTTCCATATCTCCTCGCTCTCCTGTTTCTCTCTCTTTGTCTTCTCTCACTCCTCTCCTCGCTCCCCTCTCTCTCCTCTCTGTCCTCTCACTTTCTCTCTCCTCTATTCCCCCTCTCTCCTCTTCCCTCTCTCTCTCCTCTCGCTGCTCTCTCTCGCCTCGCTCTCCTCTTTCTCTCCTCTCCACCCTCCTTCTCCTCTCTCTGCTCTGTCTCCTCTCTCGCGCCTCTTTCCCTGGTCTGCTGGCTCTTCTCTCTCTCCTCTCTCTCACTGTCCTCTCTCTCTCTCCTTTCTCTCCTCTCCTTTCTCTCCTCTCTCTCTCACTCTCTCCTTTCTATCCTCTCTCTCCTCTCTCTCACTCTCTCCGTCCTCTCTCTTTCTCTCAATTCCATTCTCAATTCAATTCATTATGTGCTTTATTGGCATGACATACGTTTGTGTACATATTGCCAAAGCATGAAAAACAATGACAACACAACGATGACATGTCTGTAGTCTGCAAATCTCTCATGTCTGTAGTCTCTCTCTCTCTCTCTCTCTCTCTCGCTCTCTCTCTCTCTCTCTCTCTCTCTCTCTCTCTCTCTCTCTCTCTCTCTCTCTCTCTCTCTCTCTCTCTCTCTCTCTCTCTCTCTCTCTCTCTCTCTCACACACACACACACACACAGTCTCTCTAAAACACACGGTGCTAAGCCACAGTTTGCCCAGTGTAATTATGGCAGCCGACTTATTTACATAAAAGTAGAAGCAGTGACGTTTTAAAAACAACTAAATAATAATAACAAAAAAAGAAAAAGCCCCGTTAGCAGAGATGTTTCCTGAGGTGTGGTAATCACAGCGGTAATTACCTGCTTTCCACGACTGATCTCTCCCAGGTGTCTGCGTCAGGCGGGCAGCTTACCTCCGCCGCAATTACCATAATGACACAATGACAAACATTTACAGTAGAAGCGCTGCAGCGGCGGCATTTGCATATTGGGATGGAAAGCGTCTCAGCTCGGCTGAGGGAGATAAGATAAGTCAGGGCATTTGAAAGGTTGGTGGGTTGAAACCTGTCGCTCAAACCACAGACAGTGTAATTAGGTTCAACCTTAAACCGGTAGTTTCTCAACCACTCTGGGGGCCGGGAACCCCCCCCCCTCCACGCCCCCCCTTTCCTCCTGAGGAGTCATGATTTTTCATCCCCTGACAAATCTGACGTATCGGCGATAGACTTGTTTGTCTGTGAGCCCGACGTGGATATGAAAGTTATGTTTATGCTGCTTGGCTGCTAGTCTACATCTGCATTCTTTGCTCTGTCTTTGCTTGCGGGGGTGGGGGGGTGTCAAAAACAGTTCATCTACATTTATTTTAGCCAAATCTCTCATGTCTGTTGTCTGCGGTAAATTTCTTCTGAAAAGAAATGAAGATGTAGGTCCTCCTGCAGTCACCATTCAGTCAAGTACAAGCGGAGATTATTATTATTACTTTAATGATCCCCGTGGGGAACTTCTTCCTCAGCATTTAGCTCATCCTAGCTGTGTAGCTAGGAGCAGTGGGCAGCCGCCGTGCAGCTTCCAGGGACCAACTCCAGTTCGTCTTGCCATGCCTCGGTCAGGGGCACAGACAGGAGTATTAACCCTAACATGCATGTCTTTTTGATGGTGGGGGAAACCGGGGCACCCGGAGAAAAACCCACCGCAGACACGGGGAGAACATGCAAACTCCACACAGAGGACGACCTGGGATGACCCCCAAGGTTGGAAAACCCCAGGGTTCGAACCCAGGGCCGCCTTGCTGTGAGGCGACAGCGCTAACCACTGGGCCACCGTGCCGCCCAAGATGGACCAAGCTACTCCATAATCTTACATGATGCAAAATACAAACGCATCTTTGTGAAATGTATCAAAAACTACAAAGTGCTGCTGTCAAAAATTATACTTAATTAGAATACATGTACTTTGTATTCCAAATACTCAAAAAAAACACAGCCTCTAGGATTTCTCCAAAGACCACTTCTGCAGAGGAAGGGTGCTTAAAATCAGTTTGTGTTGTGAGCAAAGCCGAAGCTCATAACAGCTGCCATGTTAGGCCTGTTATCTCCTGTTAGCTTAGCGTGGTAAGGGGTTGGCCAATGAGACAGTAAATGACGTAGCCCGAGACAGCGTTGAAAAACACATGTACAGTTGGTTTTTCAATTAGCCATTTCGTAAAAGCAAACTCAGCACCGCAAAAGGCACATCAGCATCCAGGTCACGTCATCATGTGTGATTTGGTGGCTAGCTAGCTTCGTATCATGCTCAACATCGTGACGTGGATGAATGAATAGGCTACAGCTGGAAAACAGATCAGCCTCTTTGATCTCAAGTCTGATCTCTGCTGAAAAGTTGTTTTTTTTTTTTTGTATTCTACTCTCAGAAGTAACCCATTACAAATTTTGGAGTATTCTGCTCTCAGAAGTAACCCATTACAAATTACATTCTATTTTTTTCCAGACCGATCAAATACAAATAAGAAAATACTCAAAAGTAAATAAAATGTGTTTTCATACACTCTTGATTAAACACTACCCATCTCTTGAGTACAAGAGCCCACGTCAGGAGGCCTGTGAGTTACAGCCCTTTCAGACTGAAAGTGAAACCTGTTTTTCTTTGTCAGGGTACACCTTTGGTCTAAAGGGAGCTTGGATAATTGGTCCAAGGTATAGCACAACAACCCTCCAAGATGCTAGCGCAGCATTTTCACGGAGAAGCGTCTACACCGTGGCCTTGGTAGCCAGGACCACCCAAAGTGAGGCCGAGTCTTCAGGGGGTCTTTCGTCCGAGTCAAGTCCGAGACTTTAAGGCGGCGAGCCCAACTCAATACTAATGGGGCCAAAACGTGCATGAAGACTGACACCAGAACAGTGAACGGTCCAATTAAACACCATGGCGGTAACTGGAGTCGTCTACCACGGTGGTAAAAGTCAGTGATACTACACTGTAATATCTATCTAGGCTTTTTTCACCTCCGCCGGTGGAGGAATGTGTCATACTCAAATTTTCCAACGTTTCAGAGACAATCAATAATCCAAAAAAAGCAAATTAGATTAGATAGTACTTTATTGATCTCCTCAGAAGACGTCTTATATTTCTCAAAAAAATAAGTCTCTATAAAGAGTCAAGGTCTTCTTAGTCTTTATTTGCTGACCATTCTGAAATGTACCTTAAAGTTACTATGCTCAAGATCCTTCTCTAACAATTTTTACAGCTAATCTGTGAATATCCAAATCATGAATCCTTTTATAGTTGCACAGTTTACAGGCTATTTTGGATGGGACTTCTCCTGGAAATGCAAAATAGGGTGTAGTGTTTTATATTTATTTCTACTGCACCCAAACAAGAAAGACTAAGGGAAGTTAAAGAAGCATTTCCAGAAGCAGCGTTGCAGTGGCTAACAAGTATATAAGTAAAAGTAAACTCATAGAATATCTTTACCAGCAGATACTACAACATGTAAAGCCAAAACTAAGATTCACTCGTGTGTTTTTGTTTTTATTTTTCTTGGTGGCGGGCAGGCCCAGTCCTGAGGGGGGCTAGGTGGGGCTATGCCCATCCAAATAATCAAATAATCCTTCTTACAAAGTTGCCATAGGGGCTCATTTCATTCATACAGGCCTGTGGAAGTCTGATAAAAATAGTGATGAGACACATTTTGGACCAGCTCCCAGCATCATTAACAGCTATCTACTCATACTCATTCCTGAAGCAGAATTTCACAGGTATTACCTGGCTGATGCTGTGACGAATGTCTCTGGAAGGCTGACTTGAAATGTCCATAGTTTAGCAGGCAGGAGGAAGATTCAAGCCTCCAGGCTCCCTTCTCTTTTTGTTATTGACCGCACCACCTTCCTTATAGCAAGTCATTTGGTGATATGTAATAGACCACACCCATTTGATTGTAAAGCGGGACCACTAATCACAAATGCCTTTTTTGTATTTGTTTGGCCTGCCCTTTTCCAACCAGGCTTTCAGGACATCCTTTCATTTTTCAGGAGTCAGGATCAGGAACATTTATTTTAGACACAGCGGAGCTCCACCTTTATTGTGGATTATCGAGGTTATTAATGTATTACAACCAAACAATTTTTTTGATTTTGAGATACTTTATTAATCCCCATAGGGAAATTACGCTCTGCATTTAACCCATCCTAGCTGTGTAGCTAGGAGCAGTGGGCAGCTGCCGTGCAGCACCCGGGGACCAACTCCAGTTCGTCTTGCCAAGCCTCGGTCAGGAGCACAGACAGGAGTACTGATTCTAACATGCATGTCTTTCTGATGGTGGGGGAAACCAGAGCACCCGGAGAAAACCCACCGCAGACGCAGGGAGAACATGCAAACTCCACACAGAGGATGACCTGGGATGACCCCCCAAGGTTGGACAACCCTGGGGTTCGAACCCAGGACCTTCTTGCTGTGAGGCAACAGTGCTAACCACTGGGCCCCGTGCCGCCCATTAAAATTAAGAGGATGTTGCGATAGAATAGGTTTCAGCTGCTTCAGTTGCCTTTATATTAGCCCATCCCAGCTCTATGCTGGTCCTCACCAAGGACGTTTCAAATCCTCTTTCATTAATTATGTCCAATAACAGAAGTAGGCAAAATGTGTCAACAGATGCATAATATTGAGTAAACAATTAGCTTTAGCATTGAGAATCAATAGTGGTTTCACAAGTTGTGTGACAGAGTCAAATTGGAGGTCTATGAAAGGTACAATGTTGTTTGTCTTCCAAGTAAAGGACCCCAAGGCTCCCCAAATATCTTATACCCCCCACCCCCAGCCCCCCCTGCTGGCCTGGAGGTGGGGAGGGTGCTAACATGACGGCAATGGTGACCGCTTCATTTTGAGTTGGATCGCTGGGATTTGGTTTGGTTTGCTCAAACGCCGCCGCATTTTACTACTCACTGCACTTTACTTTAAACACTTAAGTCAGATGGCTGACTATACAACAGGGGCATAAGACGCCGTGTGTACCTCGAGCCCGGGTCAACATATGCTTCCCTGAGTCAACAGGCCTGTGTAAACGCAGCCGCAGGGGCAGGGGGAGAAGATATGTGGAGTAATTACTTGTAATTGGTATCATTAACACGTAAAGGTGAGGGATAGAGGTAAAGAAAAGGTAAAAGAGTGTGGAGAGGAGGAGGAGAGCAGAGAAGAGAGGGGAGTTGAGCTTTTGAACTCTGGGGAGCTTTTCATGTCTGTGGTTGAACTATAGAAACCCTGGCACCAAGTCAACTGTCTGCTGTCTACTGGCAACCGAGTGTGTGTGTGTGTGTGTCTGTGTCTGTGTGTGTGTGTCTGTGTGTGTGTGTGTCTGTGTGTGTGTGTCTGTGTGTGCACGTCTACTGTCAGCTATAGATACAGAAGCCTGGGGTGCATTGTGGAGTGTGTGTGTTTGTCTGTATACGGGTTTACATAGAAAAGTGCCCCCCCCCATTGTGTAAATGTGTATGTATGTGTGTGTGTGTATGTTTGTCTTTTGTGCAGTTCAGACTAAAGACCAGTTAATTGGGGACGGCTTGTCCAGTTGGGGACAAAAGCCGTGTCCCCAATTGGGGAAAAGCTGATTTTTGGGTCAGTGGTTAGGGTTAGGGTTAGGTTAAGCTTAGGCATGTAGTTCTGATGGTTAAAAGGAATCGGGAACACCTCGTCATTTCACCTCATGTACTTGCTCACATGAAATGAAGCGAAAAGCCGTGTCCCCCGGCCCACAGCACTGCCCACAGCAGCGCAACATACAGACTAAAACACATTCAACAACTACAAGAACACACACACTCAGGCCGCGTAATCGGGGCAGGCTAGGCTAACCGCTAGCCCATGCAGACCGGCGGTTCCGACAGTCACCCTGGCCGGCGTTTGTTCCCTGTACAGTGTTTTTTTTTGTTTGTTTGTTTGTTTGTTTAGTTTGGATAGATGTGTTAGTTTGAATATGTGTGTTCTTGTAGTTCTTGTAGTTCTTGAATGTGTTTTTGTCTGTATGTTGCGCCGCTGTGGGCCGGGGGAAATGACAAAGTGTTCCTGATTCCTGATATTCAAACTAGCACATATGTATATTCAAACTAAAAAAACATCACTGTCCAAGGGAGACGTGAAAAATTTAAAACGTAAAAGGAAAAATGTGAGATGTAAAGGCCAGGTGCCTTGATGCATGCTCAGTAATCCAGGCTAGAAAGTCACAGAAAGGAGAGTCAGCTCATCTGGACGCAACGTCTATTGAGAGGGAAACGGCTCTTCCCTCATGTAAGTGACCTCTCCGGTCTCACCTGACTGCAGATATTAACAACACAGTGGCACAACGACCCAAACCAACCATCGGTTTCACACACAACTTGCCATGACTTTTCAGTGGCCGTTTGTACTTCGCACTGAGGGTTTGGGAATGCTAACAACCACAACATTATGAGCTAGGGAGTGAATGTAAGTCTATGTAATGTCCCCAAAGTGACCTGAGTGTGTGTGTGTGTGTGTGTGTGTCTACTGTTTGTTGAGGTCAGCGGAGTAGATGTGATGAACACACTTGTGTGTTTGTGTGCCTCTGCGTGTGTGTCATGGTGTGTGTTTGAAGGTCCCCCTCTCCTTTTTTTTCTTGTTTCTGAGGTGTGTTTTTTGTGTGTTTTAGTATTTGAGTCAGAGAGAGAGAGAGAAAATGGAGAAGGTACGTCGAATGATAGCAGATGACCCACTCCATAGCCTGGTCTAATAGTCTAACACACACACACACACACACACACACACACACACACACACACACCACCACCTCAGGGGTATCCATGTCCCATATAGACTTACTGCTGTTGTTACATCATCTGTCATCCATCTTCTGTTTGTCTGCCCACAGCTCTATTAAGCAGACCTGTTAAGACCATAACCACTACATGTTATTATCATATCACCGTGTCAAGGCCCTGGGCACACACACACACACACACACACACACACACACACACACACACACACACACACACACCGAGAGAGACTTTAGTTCCTGCTCTGTATTGTAATTGGCTTTCAGTAATGGACTTTAATGTATGGATAGACCACCTAGTGTTACCGCCCCAACCCACATCCTAGCTTACAGACATTTTTCATATCTTGGTATCCCACAGAGGGTTGATGTATCACAGGGATCATATTTTGGTTTCCAAGGATTGGGATCTAGCCGTATGTGAGCTATTGTGCGTGGCAGGGTTTTTGGCTTTCACACGCCGCAGGTTATAAACGCAGTCTTGGGACTTCTAATTATTAATATAGTGTTGACATACTTGTTGGAAATATTAAAAAAAGACGTTCTCATGTGGCAAATCAAAATTCTGAATTGGATACCAACCGATTCGAGAAAAAATAATGTAAAAAAGGATAAATCATGTATAAAACAATGAATAAAAATAGTTTCTGAACTGAACTTCATCATTCCACATATGTTATAAAGCAAGAGGCCAACATTATTATTGAATGGTTGCTGGTAACCTACCATCATTCAGAGAGAACCAGTAATTCATTTTCAACTAGGTCATATATTGTTAGTTTTAATGTTATCCTACCAGTTATTAAAGTGAAGGATAATCCACAACAAGGTGTGTGCATTAAAGGATTTGCGTTAAAATCCTGTAGTACACACCTTGTCGTAGATTAGATTACCCCCAGTGGCACCTGGTTGATCTCATGTGACTATCAGATGATGATATTCACATGAGATCAGCCAAGGAGTCATTAATTAGTCATTAATTAGCCTGTTCAATTCCAATTTGAATGCATCATCACCAATAAATCCAGGGTGTGGGTTGCTTAAACATGAATATAAATTATTAGCTGATAACAGAGGTTTCATTTTCTGCTTTCCCATTCCCGCTTCCGGTGTGGGAAGATGGCGGCGCCAACTTACGTTTGCAGCGGCCTTGCCCAGTACCGTCCATGCGGTGTCTTTGTCCACGTCTGCATCTAAGTTGTCTTCGTTTCATGGCTGGGAGAGCTGGCGCTGGATCAGCTGGGAGAGCTTGGTCTGCTTCCTCCTGTGGGCCTGGCCCTACCTGGAGCTGTGCCTGAAGAGGAAGCACTGAGGGCAATCTGACAGGATTTGGAAGTGGGGCAGGCCAAGCTAACTGCTAGCCCATGCAGACCGGCAGTTCCGATAACACTGAGGGTGGTCTGGCGGCGGCCTCGCATGGCGTTGACTGTTTTTCGTGTCGTGTGGAGTGAGGGGAGGTGTGTCGAAGGTGTCTGGATGGGAGGGCTGGCATTGGATCGGCTGAGGGGGCCTGGTCTGCTGCATCCGGTGGGCCCAGGAACCGCGGCCCTGCCCAGAGCTGTGCCCAGAGAAGAAGCACCGAGGGCGGTCTGACAGGATGCGGAAGCGCGGCAGGCTAAGCTAACTGCTAGCCCATGCAGTTCTGACAGTCATCCTGGCTGGCGTTCGCTCTCTTGGACAGTGAAAAAAATTCTTTGGATATGTTGGATATGTGTTTTTGTAGTTTTCGTAGTTTCTCAGTAGTTTGGATATTTGTGTTCTTGTAGTTCGGATATGTGTTTTGGTCTTTGTGTTGCACTGCTGTGGGCTGGGGGAAACGACATTTCGTTTCATTTCATGTACGCAAGTGCATGAAATGAAACGACAAATAAATGTTGCTGATTTCTGTTCAGCACATCCTATCTTATATATTATTTACAAGCGTCTTCCACTCTTTGAATCATAGCCTTGAACAGAAATTGTATTTCAATTGTGAAGATTCTAGATGGCCAAAAATCCTTCAAGTGGCCATGCGTTTGGTGTGTGTGTGTGTGTGTGTGTGTGTGTGTGTGTGTGTGTGTGTGTGTGTCCACAGCTAATCTCGCATGCTACTGGACCTATCAGCTTAACATCGTTTGTGCACAGTGATGACTGTATGATGAAGAACCTCTCATGGTTGCGGTGATTCAAAATCTTTGAGAAACATTTGTTCTTGCTACTGCTGCTCCCTCTCTCTCTCTCTCTCTCTCTCTCTCTCTCTCTCTGTCTCTCGCTCTCTCTGTCTCTCTCTCTTATTAACGAAGGCAGAGCTTCTAGACAGCGAACAAAATTATTATATTGCAAATCTTTTCTTTTTGGAAAGTGTAAATTCACAATAGACTTGGTTGCGTTCGTGCGAGGGTCCATCTAGGAGGCTGCATATCCACAGACTGACAGGCAAAATGTTTTGATTCAAATGCGCTGCATTTTGAAACCTTTCCCGTTCAATCTATTCATATTTCCCGTTCAGTCGATGGCAATGAATACTCACTTGTTGCATTCTGTTCCTGCAGCACGGATGTCTCATAATATCAGCTGAGCTCGCCTCAATATGAGTTGAACCTGTGCCAAAAATCAAAATGAGATAATGGGGTCTCCTGGCTCAAAAACAGGGGAGTTGTGTGTGCTGGTAAAAGTGTCCTGTAATGCCGTAGCCACAACCCTACTTGTTCCGCCTTTAAGGTATATCAGATTTTTTAAGGGCTTGCCGTTGCAAAGAGATTAGAATGGCTGGGGCTTGTCAGCGGGGTGGCCAGTAATTTTAGCATAGTGGCCATGGCGACCCCAGTTGGGATAAGCAGTTTGCATAATGGACAGATGAAGGGCCATGGCCCCCCTTTGGAGGCGCCATTGATTATCCTGCTTATACCACGGTCACTTACCAAAGAATTAAGATAAACGCATTTACTTATTTTTTGTTGCACATTTTACACTCAGAATCAAAAAGTTATGATGCAGAAGTTAGCCGCTAAGCTAACTTTGAATGTTTACCGGTCTTGCTATTGATTCAGTGTGTTGCTATGGTTACAGCCTATGAATTTAGAACAGTGGTCAAACTTGAGCTGAACTGCATGTGTATTGTACGGTTTTAACACACACCTTTCAGCCAATCAGAGACCGGCACTCTGTTACCATGGTACGGCTGTGATTAGATCTATCGGAGATCTCACTGTAGATCTCTTCAGGACAGGAAATAGCCTACAGGTCATTTCCTCGGCTTTCTCCTCCTTCCGTTCTCTCTACGACTCTGTTCTCTTTCTTTGTCGCACCTCATTCTTTCTCCCTCCTCTCTTTATGTCCGCCTCTCTTTCTTTCTCTCTTGCTCAAATCTCTTTCTCTGTCTCCTTCCTCTCTGTCTCATCTCAGTTTCTCTTCCCTATTGTTTCTGATTTTCTGTTTTCATTTCCCCCTCCTCTTAATTTCGCCCCAGTTTCTCTCTGTCTCTGTTTCTTTCTCTCTCCACTTGTCTCTCCATCTGCTTGTCTTCTTCTCTGTCTCTCTCTTCTCTTTAACTTCTCCATCATTACTTTATTTGTTTTTCTGTTTTCCCCTTTTCTCGGTGTCTCCCTCCCCACCTCTCTCCCTCTTCTTTCTTTCTCTCTTCTCTCCCCCGTCTCTGTTTTTCTCCCTCTGGGTAGACTCAGATGGCCTGCCGGGGAGTTCGGTGACCCTGACCGGAGTTAGTGGCCGTCCAGCTGGGAGTCCGAGTCAGGTACCAGACAAGGCTTGGTTGGAGGGCCTGAACCTGACACACCGCTGGGCTCTAATCCTGTTAAGGAGGAAAGAGACAATTACTTTGCTTCGCCTCGGTTCAGCGCTCAGATCCGTTCCCGCTGAGCGCCCGGAGCAAAAACAATCATCTCCACCACCAAAGGGACTGCCAAACCTGCAGACGGGGGCAGAATTCACCCTTAAAACTGCCTGTTTGTAACCTCCGCTGTTAAGAAGACCTGCTTTATGATAGACTGGACCAAAAACACGTGAACATCCCTTTAAAATCCTACGTGGTAGACCAGTGGACTGTAGGTAGAATGACTGAACCACCACGTGTTTAGTGCAGAATACGGGCACAAAACAACTCAATTTTAAAACTTCTTTTAGATAATGGAGTTTACACGGGCGTAGTATGCACCGTAAAAACCTCCGCTGATAAGCGGACTCCTCCTTAATGGACAGGTAGACCTTTCAGTTTCGTCAGGTTACATCGTTAAACCAAACATATGATCAAATTATATGTTTTGTTTGCACAATAAGTTTGTTACCCTTCCGTATTTGTGATCTTTAATATTTTGTCATTATATTTTACCTTTGCGTTGACAGCCCTGTGATTGTTGCATGTGACAAGTAATCTAGAAAAGTGGAACGCTTTTTAAAGAGACCCGTTGTTGAGGGGACATATTCCGAGGACAAGTTAAAGTTTGGACATGGAAACTGTTTTTTTTTTGTGTGCCTCTGTCAGAGTAACTGGATTTGTATACGTATTGAACGAGGTAAAATGACTGCGATACTATTTTCTCCTCTCCCACCTGGTGGAATGGATTCACCTCTAATTATGGGTAGAAAAAAGAAGATAACAACATCGTTATGATGAATTCTTAGTCGGTCTGGGTGCTCAAAATTGGTTACATTTTTTTGCTCAAATCCAGTTTTGCTCGGGTTCTCACCGTTTGCGGGCATTTTTCACCGCAACCCATCCAACGTTGCTGCAGGACCGATCTCCATCCTGCAGCTCACTGACACGAGCAAGTAACAGCGGGGGATGTCCCGTGACCATGTTTGACCGCTTCACGAGCTTTCTTCCCAAACTCTTGGTCAGCGGCACCAACCGTCCTTGACTTTAGCTTGAACAGAGAATCGATATGAAATCAGTGACTTCTCTGACTTGGCCCGCGAGCAAAATGGCCAGAATTGGGGTTGAAAAGATGCGTCTTCACGTCGTACCTTGTGTTCACACTATTCTAAAAACAAACAAAAACAATATGTGTCACATTCGGGGAAGAAAAACGAAATGAAGTCAATTTTAAGGTGCGGCCTGAGAAGGTAGCCTGAGAGACTGGTGGCTGGAAACAAAAGCAATTTTGATAGGCTGTTGATTCTAGACTGCTTCCTGCTTCTTAGCAAGTCATTAAGGAATCACACACACACACACACACACACACACACACACACACACACACACACACACACACACACACACACACACACACAGGAAACAACATCCATAAAGTGGGTGGATTGCTCTTTTTTGTGAGACAAGGGGCTTAGCCAGACAAACACTGCTAATCATAGCTTGTCACAACTCTGGGTTTGGTTTCAAAAGCTGCGTGGTGCTCCAGTCAATCTCCATGATCCCTGGCTCACCTTGCCGTCGCTTCAAAGCTCGCCTCCACGCTGTCTGGCTGACTGGCTGCCTGAGTGAGTGGCTGCCTGAATGACTGGCTTTTTCTTTTTTTTCTCAAGCCGTTCCATCGCTTTACGGCTGATGGTAGGTATGCAGGGCGTTGCTCCACTGTTGAATGTGTTTGTGGAGTAGGGTGGGGTGGGCTTGGGGGTGGGGGGTGGGGGGTTGTGTTTGTGTGTTAGATATGGATACGTGTCTTTCGGGAGGCGTCTGCGTTTGTTTGTGTGTGTGTGTGTGTGTGTGTGTGTGTGTGTGTGTGTGTGTGTGTGTGTGTGTGTGTGTGTGTGTGTGTGTTGCTCTGTGCTTCTCTTTCTCAGACAGCCCTCTACACTGACTCACCGGGGCGGTCCAGAGGTAGAGACCGAACACAGCAGTGATGCTAGGGGGATAATGTTAACATAGGCAGATGAATTTATTCGGCTTATTCTAAACATTGGTAACAGAGACAGTGAAATTCAAGAAAGTCAACATGGCTGACGTTACGAGAATACAGAAGAGTCATTTGATAGATATCCAAAAAGTCAAAATCGACATGACCAACATTATGAGTTTACATAAATATGGAGCGGATAACTAAAAGGGGCGGCATGGTGGTTAGCACGGTGGCCTCACAACAAGAAGGTCCTCGGTTTGAGATCCGGGGTTGTCCAACCTTGGGGGTCGTCCTCTGTGTGGAGTTTGCATGTTGTCCCCATGTCTGTGTGGGTTTCCTCCGGGTGCTCCGGTTTCCTCCCACAGTCTGAAGACATGTAGGTCAGGTGAATCAGCCGTACTAAATTGTCAGTAGGTGTGAATGTGGGTGGGCCCTGTGATGGCCTGGCGGCCTGTCCAGGGTGTCTCCCCGCCTGCCGCCCAATGACTGCTGGGATAGGCTCCAGCATCCCCGCCACCCTGAGAGCAGGATAAGCGGTTTGGATAATGGATGGGTGGGTTTATCGATCATCTTAAAGCTGCAATGTTGAAGGCTGTGGTTTTTGTCTGCTTTGCGACACCGAAGATGGTCACATACGGTCTCACTCAAATCCCACGCGCTGTTCCATCACCTCCCTTAAGCCGAACAAGAACACAGGTTCCGTCAAGAGCACAGAGATGTCCAGGTAGCAGAAATGAATAAATAAAACCACTGGAGCAACCGCCTGATTGACAAACTTCATCGTGTCATCAGAGACAGCATCAAATCACCTTAATAGATATACCAGCCTCCTTCATAAAATGCCCTAACATTTTAAATTCACTGATAGTAACGCTACAGTAATCAGTAGTGCTACTGACCGTACATGCTACGGAGTTAATTTACGCCTAGTTACAAGACATGGGTTTGTGTTACCTACATTTTGACCCCCAACCAAATTTGTTGAGTGTCAAATTTTGTCATGTTGTCATTGTTTTTGACTGGTCTGGCTGATGCCGGGTTTCACTTTCGGGGTTCTGTAAACCCGAAAGGATAAAAACCTTTTGAATCAGTGCAATATCTTCCTCACAAAATAGAGAAAGCAGATATGAGACATATTATTTTATCACATAGCTCGATAGATGACAATAATGGTGCTTTCACGATACACTGAGTTACCAAGTTATTAGGTACACCTATACCGCATATAATTTATTTGGTACTCATGCTAGTAGCAAAATATTACTAGCATTGTTGCACCCCCTTTGGCCTTCAGAATGGCATGAATTCATCTGGGCATCGACTCTACAGGATACGTTGCACAACGGCTGCAAATTGGATGGCTGCACAGTCTCACTGTGACCAGGCCTTTCCACCTCACACACCACCACCGTCCTGAACCGTTGACACCAAACAGGATGACCCCATGAACTCATGTTCCTTTTGCCGAATTCTGATCCTTCCATGAGCGTGATGCAAAAAGAAGCTGGATTCGTCCAACCGGGCAACTTGTTTCCTCTGCTCAGTGGTCCAGTTTTGAGGCTCCTGTACCTACTGGAGACGCGCTCTCTTGTTCTTCACTGACAACGCTGGCTCTCCGGCTGTTGTGGCCCATTCGAGAAAAAGTCCGATGAGTGGGTTGTTCTGAGATCACGTTCTGCAAACCAGTGTTGAATTTACTTTACTTTACTGCTTGATCCCCATGGGGAAATTCTTCCTCTGCATTTAACCCATCCTAGCTGTGTAGCCAGGAGCAGTGGGCAGCTGCTGTGCAGCATCCGGGGACCAATTCCAGTTCATCTTGCCTTGCCTCGGTCAGGGGCACAGACGGGGGTATTAACCCTAACAGGCATGTCTTTTTGATGGTGGGGGAAACCGGAG